>NW_023505130.1:0-88000 GCF_004664715.2 Peromyscus leucopus | reverse complement strand
CTGGGATCAAAGGCGTGCACCACCACTGCCTGGCTGTTACCTTGTATTTTCTTGGTGTGACAATTGGATACTAACAAGTGACATGCAGGAAGTTAGTGAAGAAATTTGATCCTAGGCTGCTAGTAGGAGGAATGAGAACAGCAGAGACCTCAGCCTAGGTGCTGCCACTCAAGTACTGACTGTTCAGAGCTGCTGCACAGGGGAGATCCTTTCTAGAATTCAGTCCTATGGGGGTGGAGGTGGAGGGCTTCCCTGAGGAGGTAACATCTGCTGGATAAGGGAAGGTTATGTTAGCTGAAAAGACAGCCAGGGAATAGGAGCAGAGCCGGTTTTTGACCTGGTGCAGGCTGTCAGATGGAACATGGTTCCACACAGCCCAGTCCTAGCTCTTGCCATTGGAGTGTGCTGGGCTGTAGAACTAAGCTTTGTGGCTCTAAGCTGTGGGCGAGTTTTAGGATTCGTGTCTCAGTAGCCATGCACACACTTAGGAGACCCACGAGCAGGGCATGAACAGAAGAAGTTGCTGGTTAGTTATTAGGAGCCCTGGAGCGTTCTGTGTGCTGACCTTAGCATGGGGAGCAAGCAGGTTGATCCTTGAGCATTGCTCTGGTTGATATGCCCCTGTCTACTGGGAATGCTGGCCTCAGATAGCCCAACTGTAGGCTTCCGATGTAGAGAAGGAATGGTTCCGTAGGCCACATTCTCGTCTCAGGAAGAAGCAAAAGCCTGGGGCTGGGCTTGCAGGCAGTGAGGTCATCTCTGGGTTATTGACAGTGAGGATGCCTGTGTTCTTGAGCTCTTAGTTGGAACAAACTCATATTGATTGTTGGCCTCTCCTTGGTTCTAAGACCTTGAAAATCCAATTCAACAAACATTTATTTATTGATACCCCCTGTATACCAGGCTCTCCCCTGTGTCCTAAACATGTTGGGTTATAGGGGCAGTGCTCAGAGTTGCAGATTCACTTTGGTAACTCAGCGAGGATCACAGAATTCCAGGTAACGCAACTTCTCTTAGATGTAATTATTATTATTATTATATTATTATTATTATTATTATTATTTTGGTTTTTCGAGACAGGGTTTCTCTGTGTAGCTTTGACACCTGTCCTGGAACTCACTTGTAGCCCAGACTGGCCTCAAACTCACAGAGATCTGCCTGGCTCTGCCTCCAGAGTGCTGGGATTAAAGGCATGCACCACTACTGCCTGGCTATATGTATTATTTATTTAAGTTTTCTGAGACATGGTCTCACTTATGTAGCTCTGGCTGGTCTAGAACTCACTATGTAGATCAGGGTAGCCTTGAATTCAGAGATCTGCTTGCCTCTGCCTCCTGAGTGCTGGGATTAAAGGCATGTAGTGTGTGTACACGTGTACATGCGTGTATCTCTATGTGTGTGTGTATGTCTGTGTCTGTGTTTGGGTACGTGCATGTAAGTGTAGGTGCCTATGGAGGTCAGGAAAGGGCTTTAGATCCTCTGGAGCTGGAGTTATAGGTGCTTATGAGTGCCCTGCTGTGGGTGCTGGGAACCAAACTTAGGTCCTCTGCAAGAGCAGTAAGTGTTGTTAACTGCTGAGTCATCTTTCCAGCTCTAATGCAGCTTCCTGCTTGGTTTCTGAATTCCTGTTTTCCTCCTTGGTCAGAACCTGCTTTCTTAGAGACTGGGAGAGAGACAGACAAGGAGATGGGAAATAGAGATGACATGAGGAGAGAGACTGAGACAGACAAAGATGGGAACAGAGAGAACCAGAAGAGGGAGAAAAAAAAAGAGAAAGTCAGAAAAATAAATAAAACTTTTCAAAGCTAAGAGGGAGGGAGGAGAGAAGAGAGAGAGAGAGAGAGAGAGAGAGAGAGAGAGAGAGAGAGAGAGAAAATCTGAAAAGCTGGCGAGATGCCTCAGTGGTGACGGTATTTGCTGCCCAGTATGAGGACCGGAATTGGATCCCTGGGACCCACATGGTGTACAGGAGACTTCCCTAAGTGGTTTCTGATCTCCACGTGGGCGGTGTGACACATGTGGCGTGTGTGCATTCACCTACACACAAGTAACTCGATTAACTAATACCTTCTTACTGAGTTCTCAATAGAAAAGTGAACTTGTTGAATAGGGTGTGATGGCAGTTAGAGGATAGCTGGCAGAGTCCTCTGGATGCTGCTATGGCAATCGTTTTGGCTGGCATCTGCCTCTGTTCCCTGGGACCAGATAGCTCTTGCTCTGTCACTCTGCGGTCACTGAACCCCAACCCAACCCAGGAGGCTTGACCAGGTGACCCTGAGACAGTGTGTGTGCTGACTGAAGCCCTGGTTGAAGCTGTAGCTCTGATGCAGTGGGCATTCAGTGCCCAAGGGAGGGCTTTCAGTGCCATCTCAGTGAGGAAGGACGGTTGTGATGTGGCACTGTGGGTATGTGGCTCATCTTTTCCCTGGCCTTTCCAGAGCCTGTTAACAGGGCTGAGCGCTGCCTTCAGGAAGCTGAAATGTGGAGCTCTGCTGGTCTCCAGCAGGTCACTCTCAGGAACTGTCAACAGCAGCTGGGTCATTCAGAGCTACTCACAGCCTGAATACAGAGCGGGGACAGACAAGTATCTTTGAGTGTTCCTGGAGCAGGAGGAAGCTAGGCACAGACTCAAGGGACTCAGACCACCTGGGTGTGTTTGGCTTGGTTCTGTTCAGGGCCCCGAGTCTCATGCCAGAGGGGAGCAGCCATGAGAGGCGGCCGTGTTAGCTTTAATTATCTGGGCAGTTAGAGCTGTACATTATGAAAGTCGGGCAATTAGGCGCATTCCTTGAAGCTATGGAGAAATTGCTGGCTATCAAGTGGAAGGGAACTCGGGCAAAACAGATCCCTGCTAATTGCAAGAAACATTCAGCAAGAAAAAGCCATCGTGGATATCACTCCACAGAATGTTATGAAAACAGTGATTAAGTACATAAATCTGTTTGGGCATGGTGTTGGGAGGTGCTGGAGAGGAAGTTGAGTTTTCTGGTGCCCCTCCCATGCACAGGGGCAGGACTTTGTCTGCTCCAGCCTCTGGGACCAACCTTGGAGTTTGGAGTCTAGCGGTTCCTGGTATGGACTCTCACTTGTAAGGAAGGGCTCCCTGTTGCCTGGGGATCAGCTTGCTGGGCTTCTGCTCCTACTGGGAACAGTCATGCAGTGTTCCCATCCTGTTACGATGGCTGTGAGGATGTTCTGGGCTCTCGGAGGCCACACCAGCCACCTCTGAAAGCCTTAGCTGCCAGGCTCTTTGGAGACATCTGTGTGTGTACAAGGGGTGAGGCTGGAGACCAGGGGTAATAGAGATCCCCCTAACTCAGAAAATAGCCTTGGCCCCTTAAGGCTTGCTAGCCCTGCCCCTGCTGATCCATGCTAAAGCCTGCGTTTCCTTTGCAGCCTCCAATGTACACATGCGGACCCCACCCTCCAATAAGGTGATCAAGACCCGCTATCGCATTGTCAAGAAGACCCCAACTTCTCCCCTCAGTGCTCCATCCTTCCCCTCATCTCTACCCTCCTGGCGGGCCCGGCGAATCTCATTATCCAGGTAGGAGGGCCTTATCTAGATGTCTACAAACCTGGGTACTGGCTCACTGTCTAGGCATTGAGGGCTGAAGATTGAGACCTAAGGCTTCTGGGATCTCAGCTTCTTCAAGGAGCTACATGGTGTGCAACATCTTAATTGGCAAACAACCTAATTTTTTTCATTTGTTTAGCAATTTGTACACCATATACACAGCCAGCTTGCTTATATGGCATGCCTACAAAAATGTATGTGTGCGTAAGTCCATTGCTGATGTCAGCAAGCCTACTATTTGTGGGACCTCATGCACCATGGATAGAGCTGCCCCGACATATTTGAGTCCTCTACAATGAGCTGCCCATGAGTGTCCTTGCTGAGAAATTTCTGGTGAGAGAAGTCAGGCCCTGAGCAGCCTGTCTGAAAACTACCAACATATTAACTGTCAAGAATGGTGATGTAGCCGGGCGGTGGTGGTGGTGGTGGTGGTGGTGGTGCTGCTGCTGCTGCTGCTGCTGCTGCTGCTGCTGCACACCTTTAATCCCAGCACTTGGGATGCAGAGGCAGGAGGATCTCTGTGAGTTCGAGGCCAGCCTGGTCTACAGAGCGAGATCCAGGACAGGCACCAAAGCTACACAGAGAAACCCTGTCTTGAAAAACAAAATAAAACAAACAAACAAAAAAAAAAACCAACCAACCAAAGAACGGTGCTGTAGGGTTCTTCATTGCCCTGCCTAGGCTGTCTCAATGAATGCACTGGCCTTGCTGTAGCTACTGTGTCAGACAGCCACAGGGTAGGGACAGCAGATTACAGGAAAAGCCTGTGTGTGTGTGGCATTTGGGGGTCTTCGCTGGGTCTTTTGGGACATTGCTCCCCACTCATCTCTTTGTTTTGAGGTGAGAGTGTCCTACCTGCAGACTCAGGGAGCGGTGGCAGTCCAGTGGATAGGTAGGGAGCAAGGAGTGGCCTAGCCTTGTGCTGGGGGAGCTGTAGGTCTGGAGCCTGGGCAGATCCACTTGTAGAGCAGCACTTCCCAGGGCCTGCTGCCCTCCAGCAGTCCTGCTTTGCCGGTGTTCCTGCTGCTGCCCAGAGGAGTCCAGGTCGGGCTGATACCACAGGTACATCATGCCGTGTGGACAGCCCTGCCTGCTCTGGGCCTGTGGCGGCGAAGGGGGTGTGGGTCATACACTTACTTAGCTTGTATGTCCAAGGTCTACTGGCCTCTCCCTTACTACTGGCCACACCAGACTTGGCCCTGTTGCCGACTTTTCTGGAGGCAATAGCTGGAAGTATATTTTAAATTAATTTACTGACTTTTTGTAATATTTTTGTTTTAAATAGATTTATATGCATCTTGGGGGCTATTTCTACAAATTTATGAAGATAATTTTTACTCTCTCGATAAGGTTAAATTTACACTGCTATTTCCATATTAATTCACATTGCTAAGTGGATCTAATTTCTTCCGTTCCTCTATCTGGTGAGCATGGCCTTTCCTAATGCAATTTCCCCTCACTAAATCACTGTGATCGGGAGTCATGATCGAGCTAAATTAACTTAAATTAATTTACTTAATAAGAGCCCCAGATCATCGTGAATGAGGTTCAGATTTATTGATTCTCAGCTAGTGAGAACCTCCCCTCCTGCAGCCAGTATTAGTCCTGCATCCCTCCTCGTGGGGCATGGATAGGGGCACAAGGTAATGCTCCTCGGGGACCCAGCCACCTGCTCCTCAACCTTGGAGAGCTAAGCAGGCTCCAGGTTTCAGCAGGGCTTCCTAGGAGGGCCCTAAAGGAGTCCTTATGTAGAAACTTGTGCCCAGGCTCCAGTGGGCTGAGAGAGTCCTGCAAAAGTGAACTGTTGGTTGTAGGTCTGTGGGTGCACAGTCAGTGGGCATGCACACAGTCTCTTGTGGAGACTAGAAGGTAAAGAGCAGCCAAGTCAACTGGGCTCTTCTCTCTAAACTTCCTGTCCTGTAAAGGTGGTACCTGGTGTGGTTCAACTGTATGGGTGGGCAGGAGGTGGGGTGGATATTCCCTTTTGATGGCTCAGGACCCACAGCCATAGGTGTCTGAAATGAATTGATATGCTAGCCAGTAGTTGTGGGCTCCAGGCCTCAGTGTTCTCCCTGTACTCAGAGTATAGTTCAGCTTACCAAGCTGGACACAGTTGCTGAGGGTATGTAGAGGGCCTTCCACTCTTTCCTGACCACTCACCCTGGTCACTTCTAAGCCCTTGTCAGGTATTTGGAACTCTTATGGGTCATGACTTCTGGGCCTAGGGAAGGAACTAAAGCTTAGGTATACAGCTCTCATGAGACCCTGGAAAGAGCGACTGCCGGCAGATTGGGCCTCCCTTACCCAAGGTCACCCATGCCCTGGTGTGGCTGCCTGCTCAGCAGAATGGCTGCCAGCTAGTTGTTCGACCTGCTATCGCCCGCTGCATACACTTGGGCTTGGCTTATTGAAGCAGAAGAAAGAGCTTGTCTCTAAGGGCAGCGGTTGAAGCGGCGGTGGTACCTGCTTCTCTGCTGTCTGTGCCTGTCAGAGCCGGGGCACAGTGAGTATTTGGCAGGCCTGCTTCGGTGCAGCTGACTGTGAAGGTTGCTTTCTCAGGTCTCCTTGTGCCGTAGGAGGGAGTGGGATGACGTTGGATTCAGGCCACCGCAGACCAAGACGCTGGAGTGAAGAGAAAGCAGTGCTCTTTACTGGGACTCACCTTAGGCCATAGCTGCCTCACCTGGGGAGGGAGGACATCCCTGGAGGGTCTGGTGGGTAGCCCTAGCAATCTTGGAAGTTTTGAATGGACAGCGTTGGAGAGTGGTGAACACATGTGGTGGGGTGACTCAGCATGGATAGGAGATGGCCTCTTCTCAGTCTTTGCAGATACTGTGCTTAGAGATTTTGACCACTCTGGAGAGGATGGCTTGCTACATGACCTTGGGTGGGTAAGCCACTTCTGGTTTGAAGCCTTAATTTCCTAATCTGCCCTTGGATTGGCATTATTCATTCTGAAGTATCAGAAGGGAATAGTAGGTCGTAAGTATGGAAGACATGGACAGTGAGTGGCAGAGAGGTTTCCAGGGTTTAGGTGGGTCCTCAAAGGCCTGGAGACCAGCCTGTTTGCCTCATCCTAAGCAGGCTTGTCAGTGACTGGGCAACATCATAACTTGGGTGAGGCCTCCTTGCTACATCCTGGGGCCTTGTGCCTGTGTTCTTCCCTCTGCTTTCCTGGGGAGGCAGAAAGTTCTGCACCTTGGGCAGTTAGCACGGCTACTGTTCTGGGGAAAAGGCAGGGTGACCATCTTTTTCCTTCTGGGAAGTTCTGTACATCCCTTCCTTGGAGCCTCAGGTGGCAGTGTAGGGGAACTGCCACCATCTATTGTCTGAACACATTGTGCTAGGAGGTGACCTACTTTAAGGTCATGAGAAACTGATGGTAATATGCTGACAGAATACTCCCAGGAGGGGAAGTGGGTCCTTTTCTACTGTTGACACTCTCTGGGCTGGACATGGAAGTCAGCTAGTGACTCAGATTTTTTTTGGCTGGTCAATGCTTGTCTCTGTCTAGGCAGAAGACTGGGAGGCTGCTGAGGTACCCTTAGGACTTTGAGGTAGTCCCATTCTGGGTCTCTGAGGATGGGCATGCCATTGAGGCTGTGGTTGACAAGCTCATCTGTTGCCCTGGCCAGGTGGATTGCATAGAGGCCTGTGACAAGGTGAAAGGACCACAGTCCGTTCTGGTACAGGACTCTGACTTTGAGGGTAGTGTCTGTGGTACCCATCTCTGTCTTCTTGGGTGCTTGGGGTACTGCTCAGCTCTGCGGCTTCTCTGTTGAAAGTGGTACTAGCTCATGCACAGAGGGGTCAGCAGGATGGAACCATTGTTTAGTTCGCTCAGTCCAGGGCCTGGGGGCCCCACTGCACCTCACTTGGCCTCACCTCGGCCTCCAGAGAAATCCTCGAGCATTGTACACCACTCTTGTCTTGGCACAGGCTTGTCCCCAGGGGTTTCAGGCCCAGAACCAGCCCAAGTGGCCAAAGGATGCTGTGCAGGCCTGGGGTCTGAGATCAGGGGCAGAAATTGAGTGAGGCTTCAGAGAGGAGCCATCCTATCAACAGAAGAGCACATCAGCATGGCGGCGGGCGGGTTTTTTTCCTAAGATTTGTGGATTTGCTGTGTCCTTGTGGCTCTCAGCAAGTTCATTAATCTGAACTGAAGCTGAAATGTGACTTATATCCCTAAACTGCTGTCACTTTTTTCTTTCTCCAAATTCATTTGACATGAAAGTGCGAAATAAACAGAAGCCACTGTGCTTAAGCAGATGAATCGAGAGGCTTTTCCCAGCCCAACTACAAATGGTCCTGTCACAGAGCTGCTGCTTGCTGGGGTGCCTTATTTTATTTTATTTTGTGCCCGTGCGGTAAATCTTAAGTAATCTCTGTGCAGTTTGACGAGGTTTAGGCCAAGATTCTGAAAGGCTCTGAAACGCTTCTCCCAAAGTGACGTCTCATTAAAGAGGATTCAGCCAAGGATGGGAGGAGGCTCTACTTCACGGCCGCTTCCTGTGCTCTGTCTCTATGTGTTTCCTTAATGAGCAGGTGCACCTACTAGCCTGGCTGTCGCAGCCGCCCTGCTCTGCCTCCTGCTGCTCTCTGTGCAGGGGACTGTCTTGTGACTGCAAGGCTGCCACAACAAAGTGTCACATGTGTATAGCTCAGAAGTGGGAATTTACCTCTCACTTCTGGAGGCCAAAGTCTGAGATCAGGGTGAAGACAGATTGTGGGGGCTGGGAAGGACTTGCTTTTGGTTTACTGGGGGACATCTTCATATAAGGGAGAAGAGAGCTCATGGACATTTGGTCTTTTTACTTAAGGACACTCATCCATCCTGAGGACCCGATCCTCGGGCCTAATCTGATTCTTAATAGCCTCCCAAAGGCCCTGCCTCCTAATGACATTTCTTAGATCTAGGGCTGCAGCATTCCATCCGTGACAGGGGATGTACGGTTCACTGTCAGCGAGAGCTGGAGTTGCCACAGCTTCCAGACATTCTAAGAGAGTGTAGTAGTAAGAGGTACTTAGGGTGATTCCTTATGAGGCCAGTGGTCCTTCTCTCCAGGATTACTTCCACCTTGGTCTCTTCCCTGGTCTTATACAGCCCTCTGGCAGTTTACCAAGGCCCTAGCTCAGCTCAGTATGGAGTTCTATTCACACTGATGGCCTTAGATGCCAAGGGGGTGAAAGTGTATTAGGTTAGGGCCTGTTGGAACCTAGGTCCTAGTAGGGATGGCAGTTGGGAAGTACGTGGACAAATGAGTAGCCACTGGTAGTACACGCCGAGGTGCTGAAATCTGTCCAAAATGGCACATTGGGGTTTGGTCTGGGGGAAGACCCATCTGGAAGCAAGACTTTTAGGGGTTAGGGCAAGGCAGCACAGGCCATAGCAGGAGGGCCTGCGTTTCTGTGGCTGGAGAAGAGTTTAGAATATCTGCTGAGAGGAAAGGAGCTGGCTCCGAGGCAGGGTCACTGGTCTGTTCCTGGGCCAGTCAGTGGGGGTATCACGAGGTATAGGATGGGCATTATTCCCTCAGGTACTTGCTAATGAGGCAGCGCCGTTGTAAGCCCTCCTTGGGGTTGCCGCCTCAGCTCTGCAGGTGAAAGGTGTCTCTAGTTCCGGCTGTGGTGGAGAAAAAGGTAGGCTTACTCAAGATAGTCCAACTCCTCAAGGGCAGAACTGAGCCTCTTTGACTGTTGTCTCAGCCCAGGCATGCTTTGGCCTTAGGGCCTGCTACCACAGTGCACTGACCGTCAGACTGCTTGTCCCCCTGTCTCAGGACAACAATTCTTCTGCTGTCAGGCTTCCTTCCTTAAGACCAGGAATTGCTCTGCTGGGTCCTCAGCATTTGCAGCTTTGGCCTTGACTGTGAGGACCTCCTCATCCAGGTGGTTGCATGTTTTCAGTAGGATGAGTGGCGTACATCTGAGCCATAGCTCTGAGCCTCCCTCTGTGCTGATGCTCTTGCAGAGTGCTGTATTGTGGAGGTCAATAGGGATGGTAAGGAAAGAAGACGGGATCCTGGGGTGGTGCTGCATATAGTGGGTACAGTGGTTAGAAGCATTGCTGTCCATCTGGGAGCCACCACAGCCTCCTCTGATTCCTTCCCTCACCTCAGTGTCAGTATTGGGAATGTGAGTCAAGACCAGCCTCCTTACATACACACACAGGGTTGCATGTATGCAAAGGCTGTTACCCAGGTCAGGGGTCTAAGAATAGGGGTTTCCTGATTCACGCAAGGCCAGGACAAGAGGAAAGGAGTGTCCAATACTGTGGTTCTGGGAACGGGGTCTCTGGCGGGTAGCATAGAATGGTGGTCATGTGGGTTAGGGTTATTCACCTGATTGGCACCCATATTTTACTTGTTGACTGTGTGGATGTTGTGACGCAGGTCACAGTCTAGCTTCCTGACCTTTCTCCAAGCTCTATCAAGTGGTGTCGTCGGCAGGCACAGTGGGTGAGGCTTCCTTCCTGCTTAGGGACTAGATCTGAAGTGCCTGACAAACTGAGTACAGCCCATGTGGTTTCTGTCTCGCTCTGGTGTCATCACTTGTGTGTTCCTCACTCAGTAATCATTGAAGACCCTTCTTACTTGGGAGCTACAGCCCAGCAGAGGCCAGCCGGAACATGTCATTGTCCCTAGGCTGAGAAGAACAGCAGACCTAGGTATAGCTCTCAGGACTTCTCTGAAGCTGGGGTGCCTGTTGGTGAGTAGAAGATCATAGGCAAAGCAGTGGCCTCTTTGTAGGGGAAATGGTACAGCCTAGATTGGTCGATCCTAGGGAACCCCATAGGAGGCCAGGGAAGTAACAGTGCGGGTGCTCAGCTGGGTCTGGAGCAGAGGAGTCTGGCCTTAGAGGATGAATATGGGGCCTGGAGTGGCCAAGCAGGCCTAGACAAAGCAAGCCAGCCCCCTGTCCAGCTCTTGCTGTAGAGTGACAGTGGTGGATATAGTGTCTGTGAATGGGGTTATGCAGCTTCTGTCCATGCAGGGCCACTGGGGCCTGCTGAGGTGGCCTGTAGATGGCTGCCAGCAGGTCCAAAAGCCGTAGCTGCTGGGCCTGGGCTAGAGGTGGCACTGTCTAGGGCTGAAGCTTTTCTGAATCTGGTCCTTGGCTCTGGTCACAGGCTGCCTCCTTGTTCCAACTGTGTCAGTGGTGCTAGCAAAGGAGGGAGGAAGGAGTTGCTTTTGGTTCATGGCTCACATGTTCCCTTTCCCAACTAGTTTCCTACTTTTTTTTTTTTTTTTTTTTGAATAACCTTTTATTTTGATATATTTTGTACTTAGAGAAAAGGTGCAGAAACAATATAGAACTAATATATTCTTTACCTAAGCCTACCAGTTATTTTCATTTTGCCCATACACTGCATTGCTTTTGTGCCTTGTACTGGTTCTTGAGGACCTGTCTTTGTGGTCCTACACAAGTCTCTAGGCAGGACGGACATCTGAGGTCCAACTTGATCTCTGTGGTTATGTGCTTGGTAAGTAAAGGCCCCAGGTGTTGTGTGGAATGTCCCTTCACTGGGCTTTTTAGATGTCTTTTTGGAATTAGGTGTAGATTTGCTGTTGGGCAGGAAGTGTTGTAGAGGTTCTGATGTGTTCTTGGCTTGCTCAGTGAGCTTGCTCAGTGTCCAGGAGCTTCTGGCCAGCCCGTGTGGCACAGGTTACTCTGATCCATCGATGGAGATAGTGAGAACATGGCAGACTCGCGTTGGTTCCCTGTTGAGTTGTTACCCAATCATCTAGACCTGTGAGGGATTTTCCAGTCCTCCTTCCTTCTGGTGGGGTTGATGGAACTCTGCCTGTGAGTAGTGACCCCTTGATTGTGTGTGTGATGGTGTGGTCTGAACTTACACTGGTAAGTAGGCTGTCATCTGTTCTTATCATTATTTATTTTGGTCTTCAGTCATTCTATCCTTCAGGCTAGGTTGGGTTCTTTCAACAGGCTCATTGTTCCTGGACACTTACTTTTTGTGGGACATGGTGCTCCAGGTTCACCCTGGACTTTCCTTTCCGTGGTCGTGGAATCAGTCACTTCTTTATAAAAGCCCTGCTCCTTATGGTGTGTCGTCTTTGCAGTGTGTAGAAAGCCTCCTGTGGGCAAGCATTAGTAGTGCTGACATTTAGTCCTGGGCGAACACACCCTGCCATGTTATTTTGAATTTCCTCTGTATCTGCTTGTGCTTGGATGTGTGTTTGTGTGCACACACCACCACTGGCACCGCCACCACCAGTCTGTGGCTCTCTCCAACCCAGAGAGTCTTCCTTCCATCAGCGTCAGTCTGTGTGTTCATTGTTCAAGTCTGGAACGCAAGTTTCATTCTCTCCAACTAAGCACAGAGAACAGGGAGCCTGCTAGGTAGAGTAACACACTGTTTCTTGACACGTGGTGAAGTGTAGAAGTCTAAGGGTGGGAGTCTGAGTCTTTGGTGAAATGCTATATGGGCAGCACTTGCCTGTACAGGGACACATTCCTCTGCCCTGCCTGGGTCCTGCCTCAGCCCCAGTGCAGCTTCCCGGCCAACTTTCTCTCCTCCCTTAGGCTCACTTGTTTGTTCCGGAATGACACCTACGTTACTGTCCCTCACTTTGTGTTGTCTCTGTCTCTCTCTCTCTCTCATCTCTCTCTCTCTCTCTCTCTCTCTTCTCTCTCTTCTCTCTCTCTCTCTCTCTCTCTCTCCCTCTTCTCAAGACAGGGTTTCTCTGTGTAGCCTTGGCTGTCCTAGAACTCACTCTGTAGACCAGGCTGACTTTGAACTCACAGAGTCCGCCTGCCTCTGCCTCCTGAGTGCTGGGATTAAAGGCGTGTGCCACCACCACCCAGCGCTGTTTTTGTTTGTTTGTTTGGTTTTTTTGAAGACAGTTTCTCTATGTAGTTTTTGGTTCCTGTTCTGGATCTCACACTGTAGACAGGCTGGCCTCGAACTCACAGAGATCCACCTGGCTCTGCCTCCCGAATGCTGGAATTAAAGGTGTGCGCCACCACTGCCTGGCTCAGCCCCTGTTTTATACTTCTCCTTGTGGCTTCTTATTCCATATTGATGCAAATTCTCCTTGGGTGAACGTTTGAGCTGACTCTCACTTGAGAGATGAGAGTAAAAGGCTGTCCAGCACCTGTGCACACTTGAGCTTCCCCTTTTCTCTAGCGGGGATCACTGGAATGTGGAGAAGAAACATATTCAGGTTGTATGAAATTGCCTAGTCTTCTCTTACTAAGGGTAGGATTCTTTCTGTTCCCCTTATACCAGATGTTATTGAGTTGTTGTTTTTGCTTTATTTTAATTTCTACTGTCAGTGTGTAAGCAGAGTCTCACTGCATCCCTGGTGACCATGATGTTGAGCACTCACAGCTTGGTCAAGGCCCTTTGTTCTCTTCCTTTGTGGAAGATCCAGTCAAGTGTTGTTATTCTACGTGGTGGTTTGTCTTTTCATTCCTGGGCCGAGGGGGTGCCTCTGGTTTTTTTACAGTACCATGTCTTCTTTCCCTGCCTTTCCTTCATGAATCAGCCTCATGGGTTGCCTAGGCCCAGGAAACCAGAAGGTCGTGGGCCTCATTCTGGTGCTTGCCCTCCTCTGTGTGTCCCACCTGCCCCTCTGTCACCTGTCCCATGCCACACACATAGAGTGACCTGCACACACTTACCTCTCAGGCAGGCTGTCTGCCAGCACCATTGTGCTCCAAGCCCTGGTCCATGCCTCTATCTCGGGGAACGTTTTACTGGATCCATTCCCTGCCAGCTCGCTCCTGCCCTCCTAGCGGTCAAGAGATGCAGGCCTGAGTGTGTCTGTTTGGGCCCTGTGTGTACCCGCTGTCAGGCTGCTCACTCATATTCCGTCTGATACTCTGAAATTTGAGAAGTCGGTAAAGAAACCAAAGTAGGATATTGCCTGTGGGGAACAGGGATTGCATTCAGGTAGCTGGCTCTCTGTCCTCCGTGCAGAAGAAGCTAAGCAAGGGGCAGGTGTCGTCAGCCTGTAGCAGGAGATCTCGGGGGTCTCTCTGGCCTGGGGAGGGCCTTGAGGGTGAGTCCTGGAGCTTTCATTCCTTCCTGCTTTGGCCCCACAAGCTTACCCACGTGGTGTTGAAGGAGGCCTCTTCCGGCAGGTTTTTTAGAATTTTATTTTATGAGAACAGGCGGTTACAGCTCCCCAAGTGCTGTAAAAGTTAATGTGATGGCCTCCCTGCGCCTGTGCTCATTTTTATAATTTTTTTATTTTATGAAACAGGACAGGGAGCTTAGTGATTATTACTATTCATTTCGTTTCAATGCAGTAAATATTGATTCAGTTGGGGGTTTTCAATTTAAACCACTCGGCGATTATATAAAATATTACTGGCTTCTGAATTATGCTTACCGATCCCTTCGGCTGCTCATTAAGGAAGGAGTGCAATTTTTAGATCCCTTTGCCTTCATCATTCTAATAAATGGGCTGAGATACGTTTTTGCATGGAAGGTGCCACAGAAGTTGCTAGCAGGGGCTTGACAGCATGGATGCAACTCTTAATTTGGAAGTCATTTCAAAGAGTGCCTTGGTTATTTATTTCTGTTTGAGGCAGGCAGGCCTTTGAGCTTGGTCTTCGGTGGTGCTGGGCTGCAAGGCTGAGTGGCATCCTCCTGAGCCGGACACCTGCTGCTTCTTCCACTAAGGCTGAGGCCCATGCCATTTCAAAGCCTTTCAGGGAGGGATGGGCAGGAAAGCCATCTTGTAAGGGTAGCAGCTAGCCATCTGACCAACACTGAGGCCGGGATATACCTGAGGGATACAGGATTCTCAGGAAGAGAGGGTACTTTCTCCGAGATCTTTTTATTTATTATTATTTATTTAATTTATGTGTAAGTGCTTTGCTGCATGTATATCTGTGTATCAATTGCATGTCTGGTGTCGGCAGAGACCAGAAGAGGGCATCAGATCCCTGGAACTGGAGTTACAGGCATTGTGAGCCACCTTGTAGGTGCTGGGAATTGAACTCCAGTCCTCTACAAGAGCAATAAGATCTCTTAACTCCTGAGCTCTCTCTCCAACCCTTGTCAAAGATCTTTGAACCAGCCCTTGCTAACTGGTGGGACAGAGTCAAGAGTGAGACTTGAGTCCCCGAAGGCAGAAGGCTCTTGGGTGCCAGGGCCCAGCTGATGTTGATGGCTGAGTTGGTTCCTACTGTCTGACAGGCAGGACGTGAACATCACGCTTTGTCAACAGGTACCTTTCTTAGACTCTGCCTCAGAGCAGGAAGCCAGCTGGAGCTTCTGCACCCGGCTCTGTTCCTTTGCTTGGTCACTCCACATCTAAGTTAATAGCTTTTTTTTTTTTTTTGGGTGAGTTCCAGAATGGCCCTGTGACCAGGACAAGTATGTTTCTGGACTGAGAGTTCCCTCCGAGACTTCAGTGCACCTGTGTTCCCAGGTAGGAGCAGAGCCTGAATTATCCCTCAACTGCCTCTCAAATTCTGGAAGAAGTGGGACAAGGCTGTAGTCTACAGGATCCTCTTCCCACAGAGCCAACACCCTCCGACAGCCTCTTCCGACATTGCTGCTGCTGTTTTACCAGGATTTCATGGCTGCTGGCACGAAGCTAAGAAGCGATGGCTGGAGCGTTTGTGATAAGACCGTCTGAGGGGAGACAGGGAAAGGGTACAGGCTAGGACCAAGAGGCGTCTGGACACATAGGCCTAGGGTCTTGGACTTGGAATGGCCCCATGTTGAGGCCCTGTGGAGCCAAAGGAAGGCAGGGCAGGCAGCACGATCTGTTCCCTGCCTTCCTGGAGTATCCATTTGTCCCTCTAGTCTTTGTCCTCTAGGGCAGCACTGAAGGTAGACAGACACAACATGAGGGCGTCAGGAGGCGCTCGGACAAGGAGTCATCCCAAAACAGTGCCTGCACATCCTCCTACCCGGGCTCTGCACTGCCGCCCTCAGGGGTATTCTCCTGCTGGCCCTTGTGATGTCTGTCTCCTGAAGTGGTCTCAGTCTGCTGTGCTGTGATGGACTGACTGCCTGTGAGTTCCGTAAGCTCTTTTCTTCCTTCTTGCTCTTGTCCCTCTGTGATGTACACTTTCTGCCTTCACTCTTGCCTCCTTGTTTGTGTGGAACTGTGCTTGACCCTGAGGCTCTATGCATAACTGGGAGACGTTCTCCAGAAGATGCTGCCAGGCACAAGGAGGCCGAGGCCTTCCCAGCAGAGGAGTAATTGCTGTGCGTGGATTCTGTAGCCCCAGATGCTGCTGCCTTGAGTACAGGCCTGAGGGATAGCTCAGGTGGGCACCCTGACCCTCCTCCAATCTGCCCTGGACTCAAGCTTCTGGAGAAACCTTGCAGCTCAATGCTTTTCCTCCAATGGACTAGTCTACCACAGCTCTATTGCACACGGACAGCCTTCTTGGGCTAGGCTGTTGGCAGAAGGCTGGGACTTGGGGGTAATGGGCTCTTGTTTGTACCTACTGAGGAATTTGTGGACCCCAGATCAAGGCTGGCTTCCAAGGCACTGGGTGTTGCTCCTGTTCCTGAGTCCCATGTTGCAGAATCTGATTGGAGGCTTCTTGTTGGCTTGTGTGACTGACGTTCTGTCTAGTGTGATAGGCCTGTAGTGAAGAAGGTCACAGTCAGACAGGTATGACCTTACCATTCTGGTTTGTAGATGGAGGGTTGTCTCTCTTCCTATTGTGGGTGAATCCCGAGGGACAGGGCCCAGGAGGGCCTCAGGGAGACTCTGCCCCAACATAACCACAGACCACACCATGAAGTATTTAATGACAGAGCTGGAAGGCACATCCTTTCCGTTTGGGTGAGGATGGTGGTAAGAAGGAACATTCAGAAAGCCCGTAAGCTTTTCCTTCAGCTTAGAGGGCATTTGTGCTGTCCCATGTGCAGTGGCAGTTGGTGCCTGAGCCCCATGGGTGAGGGGCAGGCATGGGCAGTCCTGGCCATTCACAGCAGAGAGAAGTGGAGATGCTACTGTGACGGGGAGAAACAAAGTATCTCTGTCACTCCGTGCTACCTGGTGCCTTACATCCTGAAATGCTGTTTTAAATACCTCTTTTAGCCTGGTTTTAGAGGTGGTAGTAAAGTGTCATTCAAATAATCAATATCATGTCTAACTTCCTATATATCAATCCTCTAGCTGATCTTACCTCAAAACGTGCTTCAGCTCTCAGGGCTGGGCCTGGTGTTGGGATGGTGTGTAGTGATGGCCTTGCCTTAGACCCTGAGAAACATGGCATTTTTAGCGATAGATTCCCTCCCATGGTAGCTGCTATCTGAAGGGATCATGCTATTTCTTGGGCTCCCTGCCAAGTGCTCACTTAGGATCCAAGTGGGCTCACCCCATGCCCCCACTGTGTCATGTTGGGTAGGAGGGTGGCCAGGGCTGGCATCTTGTTACAGTACTTTCAGGAGGAAATGACACTTTCATGGGTGTCAGAGTGTCCCCAGGGGGCATGGGCTCTCAGGTCAGGGTGAGGCCCCTCTTTTGTCCCATCTCTTACACCTGCCTCCCAGCCTCTCATCTCCATTTGCCCCCTTATAATGCCTGGGTCCTTTGGTTTCTGCCCTCCACCCCCCCTTCTCTACCTGGCATTTGCTGTGGCTGTTCGAAGTCTCAGTGTTTCGCATGCTGCCTGGGCAGCTGAGGCTCGTGGAGGCTTGCAGTGTGCTTTGCTGGTGACAGTTGACCTGGTGTATAGATTGAAGTTTGCGAGACCTCCTTTTCTCAGGAGCAGGCTCAGGTACCCTGGTCAGTCTACAGGTGGGTGGGCAGGTTGGGACCCAGCTCCCGCTGAGCCACTGCCAACACCACGCCAGGCTCTTGAGGGCTTTCTCAAGTCAGCAGGGTGCCTGCGGCTGCCTGCCCCTCCCCAGAGCTGTAGTCCCTTGTGTAATTTGCAGTGGGATGTCTGTTAAGATTGCGCCCACTTCCCAAGTCAGCACTTAATTGGCAAGGTGCTTGATTTAACAGCGTGGGAGCCTCCACCGGAAAAATGGCTTGAATAAATCTCTGCCTGACGCCAGAAAATAGATATAATCTCAGCATTAACTACATTAATAGTAGCAGGAGCTGAATTAAGAAAGCCATAAAGCATAGGTGGGAAGCGTAAATTATGGTCCCTCCTCCCCTGAGTGTTTGGGTCAGGGAGGTCGGGCCTGGGCGGGGTAAGGGCTTAACCACGGAACCTGAGCAGGAGCCTGAGCTGAAGCTGGAGGGACAGCTCTGACATGTCCTGACCTAGGGGTCTCCAGGGTCTCAGCTGTAGGGAGGTTATCCTAGCCCTTCCTTCCCCCTGGCTCTTGTTTGTCCCAGGTCTAGGGAACCCTGGCAGAGTGGGCCAGCAGTGCCACGAGGAGCTGGAAGAGCCCTGGGTGTCATTAGGAGTGACAGCGCAGGATTGAGTCTGCAAAGCACCTGACTCCAGACCCCGTGCTGCCCCTCCTCAAAGGAGGCACCGCCCCGTTGCTGGTTGGACAGCTGGCCTGAGGGTCACCATCCTTCCTTGTTGTTCCTGTGGTCTTCCCAGGGGCCCTCAGATGACGACAGGGCTCTGCTAGGACATCTGCCACTGGCTGGGCTGTTGTGTGGGTCTGGTGGGGGGCTGTTCGTAGTTTTGAGAGACCCGGGTGGACATGTCTGCAGAAGAAGTTGTGTGCTGCTCTGCCCTGTCTTTGGGTGGCCACTGTCATTAGAAATGTGGACTCTTGAGTTTTGGTTTAGTGCTTTAACTCACCATTGTTATTAGTCACTTGCCTCTGGCTTGCCTGTTTCTCGTGGATTCATAGGACCCTTTGGGTGTTCACAGTGTCACCTTTGTCATTTACCCAGCTTCGGTTTTGCTTTTCTGTCGAAGGTCCTTTGCCAGAAGGTCTATTTTTCTATGCTGTGAAGTTTCTCTCCTCTTAAGACTCCGTGCATCTGTTTCTGTAGGCGAGCCTTCTCTGAGACTCTGCCTCTTAACCTACAACAGTCTGATCTCCAAGGCTCTGTCCTGAGGTTTTCCTGTAATAGAAATGTACAGCAGGCTCTAGAGAGTTCCTTCTCTTTGCCTCTTGCTGTGGATTGGATTGTGTCCCGTTGGAATTCATAAGGAAAAGCTCTGATGCTCATGTAACCTTATTGGAGAAGAGGTCTCTGGGAGTGAGTGAAGTAACTGGGGTCATACATGTTCAGCTCTAATCCAGTCTGACTGGCGCCGTATAAGAAAGGGGGAGACACAGGTGCACGCCTGGAGAAGAGCTGGGTGAGAACAGCGGGAAGGCGCCATCCAGAGCCACGGAGGGAAGCCTCCCCGGGACCAGTCAGTGGCACCTGGGTCTGGATCTCAGCCTCATGAGGAAACATGTTTCTGTTGTTGAAGCACCAAGCTTTCTGTGGGCAGCCTGAGTCGGGCGCCTTACCGCAGAGCCTCAGGCTGCACAGGGTGCTGTGGGTCGCGGTAGCTTTCTCTCATGACTTGTCATTCTGCTGTTAACGAGTGTCTTGGTTACTTTTTGCCTTGTCATCTGCCCACGAAGCTGCTCTCAGCCTTGTCGGACATGTCTTGAGGTGACAGAACTTGGATGTTTGTGGAGTTCAGCCTTGGGATGGATGAGAGGATTGGTAAATAAGACAGCTGCCTGGCTTCCCACGCTGTTGGCCCAGCTGCTGGCAGTTACAGCGTCAATGTTGCAGTCCCTGTCTCTTACTGCAAAGTGGGGTCCTCCATGTTCAGCTTCAGTCCACGGGAGCCATGATGCTGGTGTATGGTAGCATCTCACTGAGGGTGTGTGTGTGTGTGTGTGTGTGTGTACACACGTGTGTACAAACGGGGGTCAGATGACAATTTGTGGTGGTGTGTGTTCTCCTTCTTCTGAGTTCAGTCCCAGGGATTGAACTCAGGTTGTTAGGATTGGCAGCTCAGCCTTAACTTGCTAAGCCATCTCCCCAGCCCTTGCACTTTATCCTGACAAGTTAATGTTGCTGAGTGTCTTCCATACTTAGCATTCTGTGGTTGTACTTTTTCATCGAGTTCTTCAAGTCTTTTGCCTGTGTTTGCCTTTTTATTGATTTGCTGAAGTGCTGTGTACATTATGGATATATTCTTCCCCTGGATGTCTTCTTGCATTCTAGGGCTTGCTTTTTGTATTGCTGCTGCTGCTGCTGAAGCCAGGTTCTTGTACATGCTAGACAAGTTCTCTACTACTGAGCTACACCAGCAGTCTAAGGGCATGCTTTTTAATGCTCTGATTTATCATTCTTTTGTTTCTTTTTCACAGAGATCCGCCTGCCTTTGCCTTCCCAGTGCTGGGATTAAAGGCATGGGCCACCACTGCCCGGCTATCATTCTTTCTTTTATGAATAGTGTTCTTTAAGAAAAATTTGCCTACCCAAGGTCCTATTTTCTCCCAGCAACTTGGAAGTCACCTCTGAGTCTATGATCCTTCTTGGGCTGAGTTACCTCTCAGAGGAGATAAGGAGCTCCCTTAACTCACCAAGCCCATGGGTATCAGCCTCACTCAGACCCTGAAACACTAGGCTGTTCTGGCCGCTCCGCTTTTTACCAGTGGATGGGTAGACCGTTGGAATTGTTCCTTCACACTTGTTCTTCCAGGAGAACTTTAGGGAGTGCTTTTGTAGCCTTCCCAACAGCCATCCCAAAGTGACGAGATTGCACTTTCTTCTTACGCTTTGTTTCTTGCACAGTCAGGAAGGCCCTGCCTTGCTGTGTGTGTGTTGCCCGTTCTCCATGTTAACGGAGTGCCACTGCCTCCACATGTGGGCCAGATACACCCGCTGTGAAGTCTTCTGAGTTCTTGCTACTTTTTCTTCCATATGTATTATTCCACTTGGTTTTTGCTAACATCTTGAAGGATTTTGATTCTCATACACATTTACCTGTTCATCCCTCTAACTCTAGTGAGTTATTATTGTTGAGCCTTGTGGTCTTTCCCTGGTGTTGGTATAGAGGCCACTTCATAGCAAGGCTTTCCTCATACAGGGAGCCAGCTGAATTCCCTACACAGTCTTGAGGGCTTTTCCCATGGCTTGGTGGAAGTGTCGTTCTGGGTCTGCTTAGAAAGTGTGACCTATGGATACCTGAGGTCCTAACTATGCCCCTCAGCAGCTGACACATTGGTATTGAGTGGGTCCTTGGCTGACAATATGGGAAAACTGGTGCCCAGTTGCAGAGACTGAGGGCACTGCCTGTGGTACATTCCAGCCGTTACACCAAGGATAATTGTGCTGGCCACTGGGCCCCAGCCTCTTTACCCATGTTGCTGAACTCTGCACTCTGAGTAGGGCCATTAAGGCCCAGCAATACCTGTTTTTTGCAGCTAACATACAAAACACCAATAGCTTCAGCTGAAATGGATTTTTAAAAGTGTCATTTTATGGAGAATTTTACTTTCCATCTTGTTGTTTATTAGGCTCTTAAAGGGAAAGCTTGTAATGTATCCATTGATCGAAATACCAATTGAATAGACGTGAGCACATAAAGTACATAAAATCGCCCAGCCCCTCGTAATAGGGCAGCGGCATTTGTAACGGAGGCAGTGCAATTAGCTTTACCCACCGCCGCTGGGCTGGGCTGGCAAAGGGTGCCCCGAATCACTGTTGCTCATTAATGTGAGAGAAAGGGTGGAGCAGGATCCCCCGAGGAGTGATGCCCAGTAGAGTCCTTGGGCGACATAGCAGAGCTCTTCCTGGAGCCCTGATCAGGGGTCAGCCTCAGGCCCTAATTAGCCAACTTTGTCCCACCTCCTTCACCAACAGCCACCCACTTGCACCCCCTGCCTAACCACGGCCTTAACTGCCCCAAACTGACCTCTTTCTTTCCTTTGGTGCAGTTTACACGGTCAGCCTTCTCCGTGTGTGTCTTTACCTTTACTGTGGCCCTCCAGGGCAAGATTGCCCTTTTCCTTTGTGCCTGGTGCCCGGATCCCCCCAACCTCATGCCTCTGCTCTGCTTGTCCCTCATGGCCCTGGTAGTCTTCTCCCCAGGACTGTCTTCCTGGGAACCTGAGATGCTGGGTTGACCAGGTCCTTGAGATAAGCCCCTTGAGTGAGGCTTCTCTCTTCCAGGGCAGTTCACGTGCTGCCCTGCCCGAGCTGGGCCGGTACCGAAACCATTAGGTAGGACTAGCACTGGGGAAAGGAGTGTGTTGTACTGCTTGGTACCCACACGCATGCTCGTGTACTTGCACACACACACAGGCACACGTACTAGCTCACTCCCTGAGCTGAATGGCTGGGGGGGGGGTTGGTTGTGGTGGAAAGCCCTGCTAAGCAGTTTAGTGCCTGTCACGGCGGCTCCGCCTGACCTACTTGGGGATTCGCCGTGCAAGCTGCCTCTTCTGCTGACTGCGCACACTCTCGGTCGCTCAGCTCCAAGCTTCAAAAACCGTGCTCCATTTCCTGAAAAATGCTTCCCTGGTTGTTTTCTCTGCTCCCCAGCCAGCCTGCCCAACTCCCGTTCCATCACCTCCAGCTTGGGCAGCTTGGCCCCGCATGCTGCTACTTGCCCTCGTGTCCCCTGACCCTCCTCTTCTTTCTGTACCGTTGTTTCCGTGGTGCTCAGCCTTGGATGTACAGATGGCTACCTTGTTGTCAGATCTCGGTGCCTCGACAGCAAGTCTTCCTGGTTCTGTCTCCACTTTCCCTGCCTGAAACTGACCAGAGCTTTCTCCACCTCGCCCTGCCCTCCCTGAGAGGTCCTGGAACCCACACCTCTGCACCCATATCTGCCGTGTGCCCGTTAGTACAGGTTTCCAGAGCTGCCTACATTCCACGCAGCATGGGCCTTGTCCTCTGGGAGTCCTGGGTGACAGATACATGGCTAGGTAGGATCCATTCCTAGGCTGGGAGCATCTCACCTTCACTGGATATTGAGGAAGGCTTCCCCAAGGACATAATGCCTGAGCTTGGACCCAGATCCAATCATGTCTTCAGGCAGAGGGACATCATGTGCAAGTTTGTTCCTTTCCCAGTTTCAGGGGGGAGGGACACAATACTTTGAAGGCTCTGCAGCTTTCTAGGGTAACTGGAATTCTAGACTAGAGAGAGGGAAGGTTTGAACATGGGGGCCATAACCAGAAAGGACGCAAGAGCTCAGCCCTGTGGACCTCTTGTGAAATACATGGGATGAGGAAATTGGGGGAACTTTATCAGCTGTGTCGTTTCAAACAAATGGACAGAAAAGAGCAGGTGAAGGGATCCTCAGCCTGAACCAGTAGAAGCCAGGCTGAACTCCAGGATGTCAGAGGACAAATGGATGAGGCCTGGGGTTGGCGGAAAGGTAGCAAGGCCTTAGTTTCTGAGAGGTCTGGGAGGCAGAAGGTTCTGGGAATGGAGGTAGACAGATAGGAGGTAGGAAGAGGGTAGGTATGGGGTAGGAGGTAAGTATAGAAAGCAAGTATAAACAAGTGTTACTCGGACTTTGGCAATGAAGGGAGGGGGACAATGTGGACTTTTTGTTTGTTCTTGTTGGGAAGAGGTATGTTCATGTGAATGTTGTGTGTACACATACGCACATATACATGGAAGCCAGAGGCCAACCTTAGGTGTCGTCATTCATTCCTCAGGAACCATCCTTGCTTTTTTTTAAATTTTTATTTTTTGGTTTTTCTAGACAGGGTTTCTCTGTGTAGCCCTGGCTGTCCTAGAACTCTCTCTGTAGACCAGGCTGGCCTCGAACTCACAGAGATCTGCCTGCCTCCACCTCCTGAGTGCTGAGATTAAAGGCATGCTCTACCACTGCCCGGCCCACCTTGCTTTTTGAGACAAGAGCTCTCACTGGTCTGGAGCTCACCAAATCAGCTAAGCTGGGTGGCCAGTGAGCCCGGGGATCTGCTTCTATCAGTAGTACTGGGATTACAAGTATACACCTCTGCACTGGCTTTTGACATGTGTACTGGAGACTAAACTCTGCATGTCCAGTGCCTGCAGATGGAGGCATCTCCCAGCCACCTGTTCGTTTGTAACAGGCAAGGCTGGAGTGCGATGGATAGCAGCCAGGGCTGAGCTGGGAGGTACAGGAGGGTTCTGGGTAGGACTCACTGTCTTCACTTCAGTGTGCCCATAAACTAGCTGTGCTGTCTGGTGTGCTGAAAGGAAATGAACTTCACGTCCCACCTCCTTGCCCCAGCTGCCCGGGTAACTCTTTTCCCTCATCAGCAGTCTTTGTAGAAACCCAGCTCTGATCTCAGTATCTGTTGTTCAAGATGCCATTGGACCTGGTATGTGTGGCTTCCAAGTTTAGAATTACTGGGCTGTGGCCTGGGCCTTGCATGCCTCCTGACTGTGCCCTGCCCAGACTCTTCCAGGGTCCCTGCTCCCTTTCCACCTGTGCTGGGTCTGTACTGGTCACACTGGTCTCTAAGAGAGGGGGTTGCATGTCAGGGTCCCATGCATGAGGACATTAGAGCCCAGAGAATGGCACCCAGAATCTGGGTTGCAGAGGCCAGGCTGCCTGGAGGACTGTGCCCACAGAGGGGCAGGTGGGCAATTGTTAGGACTAGCTGTCTGCCAGATGCCTGTCCCCCGAGTCGGAGGCTGTGGCTGGTGACAAAAGTGTTGGAACATTCTGTATGTCCAGACCCCGTAAAGCTAGGGAAGGAGCAGGCTTAGCCATCCAACTACCTTCAACCCATCACTGCCTTTCTGCCATCCCAGACAGCTTCTGGCATGGAAGTTTCTAGTGCTCATAAGGAAGTAGACACAGCATTTCTTTTTTTTTTTTTCTTAAAAAAAAAGAAAGAAAGAAAAAAAACTACTTTTGAGGTGTGTGTCTTTCTCCCCATTATCACTGCTTTTCATTTAAAATGTTATCTCCCCCTGCCCCATCCTTTGTACCCCCCCAAGGGGAAGAGGGGAGGCCCAGCCTCACCCTGGTGTAGTCAAGGTTATGGTGATAAATCCTGGGGCATTGTCACTTCTATTCGGAGTAAATTGGCTGGCCGCTTTCGGGCTGAAGGAAAGATAATTTGCTGTAGTATTTCAAATGGATTAGAAATGGATTTGAAGGGAAAGTTCATGCCTCCCATTACAAAGGCGAGAAAGAAGACTATCTTAAGGCACTGTTCCCTCCCTGGCCTTCATTATCCACGCTTAATACCTTTCCTATTTTCCAGCGTTAATGAAATTTCCTGGCGCATGGGCCTGCGGACGGATGGGAGAAGCCTTTAGATCTGCGGCTCCCGTTGCAGAAAAGGAATTACAGAGCCGTGCCGTGAGGGCAGGCGCTTGCAGGGTCCTTGGCCCTGCTATTATCTCATTAATTTTATCCCTCTTCTCTGTACAGTTCGTTTCCAAAGGCTGTCCTCTCCATTAGGGTAACAATTTACTGGAGTGCTGTGACACCCATGGCAGTAAAAAGCTACAAGGCCACCTGGCGCCTCTGCTACGGCTTCCAGAGCCAGTGAGCTGGCGGGGGTGGGTGGGGGTGGGTGAGGGAAAGGCCTTTGCCTTGACCTGGTTAAGCCCCGGGGTCCAGCCAGATCCCCTTGAGGTCTCATCTCTAGCAACACCCAAATGTAGATTTTCCACACAAGGCTCCCAGGCTCTCGGTTGAGCAAAGCAGCAGGTAGCACCTGTCCCCATTCTGCAGGCCCTGGATCCACAGCCCTTTGCACACGCAGTCAGGATAAGAACAGGGGGGCTGCTGTCCTGCATCTGCCAAGTAGCTCCACAGATGGCCCACAGTTGTTACCACCATCTAATGAGCAGGTTTTGAAGGAAGAAAGAGAAAGGACAAATGGCTATTTCCTGATCATCCATAAGAATTGAAACATGTCAAGACAGGTATGGTGTAATCAGCACTCAAGAGGTCAAGGCAACAATGTCTCTTGTTTGAAGTGATCTTGGCCTATAGTGAGACCTTGTCTCAAAAAGCAAAGCAAAATAAAACAAACAAACATGTGGAATAACTCATACTATCTTGGGAAGAATTGTAACCACAGATGAGCCTTTCAGCTCTGAAGACCAGTCACGAAAATTGGCTTGTTCATTTGAGGGTGAAGGCCATGAGAACCAGGTCTGGGCTGAGGCATCCTAGTCTAGCCTGAACCCCATGCTTTCTCCTGTCTCCTGGTTCCTTGAGGCAGGCCCTTGACGGTCCCCTTGAGACTCCCTGATGTATAAGGGAGGGGCTGCAGGCCTCCTTCTTGGGCAAGTGCTTGAAGAATAAAGGAAGTCCACAGTTCTGGCTGGGCCTGGATAGGTCTGTGGCTGCCTCACACGGTTTTAACCTGTGGCTCCTTTCTGTGGCTACATCTAGGGAGGAGTAAATGGGAATCACATTCAAAGCTCACTGTGCATTACACAGCTCCTAAGATGCCTCTGAGGAAAAGCATCAGGTGTGTTCTCACAGGGCTGGGCAGATTGTAGTTGAGATGAGTGTGCTTGTCTTCTGACCATCATATTTCTGGTGGCTGTGTATTTGCTCACATTGTATAGCATAGCATAGCTATACACTGTGTAGAGATGGAGTGCTTGGGAGAAATATCATGAAAAGAGAGCCTGCATGGATCTCATCAGGAGCTCATCAGGTCTTCTGGTAAAGACCAGAGCTGACTTCTGGCTTCAGTTGTAGGGTGGCCAGAAGCTGGGTAAGAGGTCACTGCTGCAGAATGGTACTCTCCAGTCCCCTCTTGCTCAGAATGCTACTCTAGCCCCGGGCTGGTGGTTGCAGGGATGTCTTCCCTATGGATAGTAAGGAACCAGCCAGTCTCATGTTGAACAAACTCCAGCAGCTACTGCTCTAGTACCAGTTTATTTTAACTGAGGATTTGGAATTAAGTTGAACATCCCGTGTGAAGTGGCATAGCTCTCAGTAGAGGTCAGGACATACCATTGAGCTTCTAACTGACAGGGTTGACAGTAGATCTCTCTTGGTTGGGCCTTTCCTCATACCCAGTGAAAGCCAAGGGTACAAAGTCTGATAGACTAGATCTGGAGGTCACAGTCTCTCTCGTAGGATTCCGTCTCTAACCCAGATAGTGCCCAGCAGAGGGCTGGCTAATGAAGTGTGTGATGCGTAGGGCAGTGAGTGGCCAGGCAGACCGATCCCTGCAGCCTGGCTTCTTGGCAGGACTCTTTCCCTCCAAGATTGGTGGTTGTGAACTTGAATTTTAATTAAGAGAAACTGGGTTAAGTGCCTTCTGTGGCCTCCCACCACTGTGTTTATACTTACACCGCAGCTTTGGTCCCCTGACGGCGGCTCGCTTTGCTCACATTATCTCACTAATGAGCCCTCCGAGGCACTGGCTGGCAAGAGTTATCCCAACTTGCAAGTGGAGAGACCAAGGCTCAAAGGGGCTCTGGTGCTGGGTGGTAGAATGGTAGCTGAGCCCAAGTGCATGGCTGCCTTCCCCTGGTGCTTTTCTTTTTGGGTGGCTCCCCCTGGGTTACAGGCAGTGCTGCAGGTGTCTTGGCAAGGCAAGCAAGCAAGCAGACCTCCTCTGGCTGTTATTCTGCAGTTCAGCTCTCGGGATACCTCCTCGGCCCTAGTTGGCTGAGAAGAGTCTGTTACAGCTGTGGGATCCTGAGAGACTTCGGACCTTGCTTCCCTCACGAGCTAAACCTGGATAGGCTACAGGGCCATGGGCGCCAGTGGGGTCTGGAAGAGAAGGGTCACAGCCCTGTACCAGGCTGGATATGTTGCGCATACCTTCCATTTTAGCTGTCCTCTGGGGAGTGAGGACTGCTGTTCTGAAGGCCTCTGTGTACTCTATTGCTACATACCTGGTGCCCATTGCTTACTTTGCCACTAGAGGGCAGTGCATGCAGGCTGTGATCATGTGATAAGTAGTGTCTGATTTACATAAACATTACATACCACCAAAATGTATCATGAAGATTGGCTGCATACTGAGCCCTCTGGGCTCACCTGGCTGCTGGAGCACCAAGTTCCCTCCCTGAGGACAGTCTGCTCACATACAGCTAGGCAAGGGCAGTCACATCAAGGCCCTTTCTCAGCTTGTATGGTGCTTGAGCCTCCAGGGGTCCTGGGGTGTCTGGTAGACCTGAAAGCTTGAAAGGGTGGGGAGCAGTAAGGTGGTCTCTGAGGTCCAAGACTGACCTAACTTGGGTCTGTACTCCAAGTCACCAACCCTACAGCTGCCCCTTTACCTCTTGAACAGTAATTTCTACCCCATACAGGGGGCATGGTGAGGTTGAGACCACCCTCCTACATTCTCAGTGCAGGCCTCTCTGAGCAGTGGACAAAGAGAGGGTGCCATGAGCAGTAGTCCATGTTGATCCTATGACAGCTTTTGTCCTGGGGCATAGTTTCTACCATCCTTGGCAGAAACCCAAGTGGGTGTCATATACTGGTGCCAAGGTGCCAGGGCCCTGCACTGCTTTTCGAAATACAGTGATCCAGGGAACATCCCCAGCATGGAGATAGTCAGCGCCCAGGCTTGGAGACACTCTGCAAGGACAGGTGTGTGTTGGAGGCCAGTCCTCTCTGTGGCCCATTGGAGCTCATGGATTTCTAACCAGTGTGTCAGAAGTCCTTGGCTGTTGCTACAGAAGTGTGTCTATGAGAGGTAAGGGGACAGAGGTCTCCTGGCAGCTGGACCAGAGACACCCAACAACCCCAACTGTAATGTATCCCATACAGCAAGTGCTTTAGCTTGGGTTTAGCACTGACACCAAATCTAAGCTTTCTGGGCCATGTCTAATAAAGAGTTTGTTGTCTCTGTAGGTCCATGGTGCTGAACCGCCTGCGTCCAGCCATCACTGGAGGCGGGAAAGCCCCATCTGGTTCCCCTCGGTGGCGCAACAAAGGCTACCGCTGTATAGGAGGGGTTCTCTACAAGGTGTCTGCCAACAAGCTCTCCAAGACCTCCAGCCGGCCCAGTGATGGCAGCAGGGCCCCCCTTCGCACAGGTGAGATGCAGTGCTGGAGAATATGTGGGTGAGCACCGAGTGTCAGTGGGTCTCACTTTCTCTGGGCTCAGCTGTGGGCAGAGCCATATAAGGGACAAGGCCAGGGTCCTGGAACTCAGGGAGCTGAGAGAGTGAGTGCCCCCAGAGAACTGGATGGGCACAGGGCTTCAGCAGCTATCCCTTGGGAAACTGAAGGGGTAGCCAGAGTGGGGGCAGTGTCCCCTGGGAGTCTGAGTGGCGCTGGCCTCTTGCTTGACTGAGCAGCCAGATTTTCTGTGGGAGACCGTACAGGAGCACCTGTGTTTTGCTCTTGGACAAAGGATGAGCCAGGTATGGTAAACATGCCTGGCTGAGCGAACACCTGGGGCCACGGCACCCCTAATCACATTGGTGATGCCTCGCCAACCGTCTCTGGAGGCAGACATCACCACTGCTGCAAGCCCTGCAGCCTGGGGACAGGCTGAGGAGAAGGAAATGCTTTGGATCTGCTTATTGTACAATTAACTAGAAAAGTATTTTGGTTTCAGTCCAATCTTATCCTCTTCTTCGCCCATCAAAAAGCACGGCAAGATTATGGGTTGCTGTGGAATTCAGAGCTGTGCCCAGCTGTGTGCCCAGCTGTGCCCAGCAGCCCTATTCACTCACCAGAGGGGCTGGAAGGAGAAGAAATCAACCCGGGAGAAGGCAGTGCCAAGGGCATTCCTGGGTTCACGAAGATACAGGGACTATCTCATTTGGGGCAGCCAGATCTCCTGTGTCCCTGCCAGGCTGTGCTTGAGAGCCGTGCCTCAGGTTCGGAGCATCAGGTGCTGTTCTCTGGACAAGATGCACAGGGAACACAGCTCCTGACATTTATTCCTTTAGGGTGGGAAAGCCTGGTAAGCTCATTTAAGAACTGTGGGAATAGCCTGGGCTCCTGCCCTGACTCTTCCATGTCCTTGGGTCTCCACATCCCATCAGTACCCACTGTAGTCTCCCTGCTCCTGTGCTTTTGCTCTGTCTCATATTCCAAACACTGTCGCATACTCCAGGCTTCCTAAGCCAAGGCTTGGGATTAGGACTGAACCTTGGCCTTGGAAATAAACCTCTCATCTCCTTCATTGACCACCATTACCTAGTGACTGCCACATGGTCCTGTCCTCAGGTACAAGGACTAGCCGTCTTGTGCTGAGTCCTGGTATACACTGTGTTTGGTGGATGGACCTAGGGCATGGGGCTACCCAGCCACCTGAGCTTCTTGTATCCCTCTTATCTGGGAGAGGTAGAGATGAGAGGTGTAAATTCTGCCAGGGCAGGCAGTGGTGTTGGACTTGGCCTCTCATAGTCCTTCACTGGGAGATGATGAGCTCTAAGCTACGATGAGGGCTGGGCAGCTTCCCTGTCCTTCTCACCGGGAAGCTGTGTCTGTTCCTGTGGTCAGGAACCAAGTGCCTTCCTGGCTCCCACACAGAGCTTCCACATCACCGTGATATGAACAGTCTATCCCCCTTACTCTGGGCCTGGCTCTTTTGCCCCCCTTTCTTGGCTATAGACCCAACTAGAAGGAATTTCTTCTCCCATAAGTCCTTGCAGCCTTGTTTCCCAGTGCTCTAGCAGCCACCTAGAGCCTGTCTTCCATTTAGCCAGCTGTCTAAGGAAACATGATGAGAGCAGGGTGGGACTCCCTCCCAGGGGGCCTCTCTACCACTACTTCTACCTCTGTCCTTGCTCTTGCCAAGGCTTCAATCTGCTGCAGTCAGGACTGTCACTGTCCCTGACCTATCTACCTAAGCCTTGGCAGCCACACTCTAGGACCTTTCTGGGGCTTGCCCTTTCTCTCCTTGGGAGGGATGGGGGGCGTGTTGAAAGACACAGGCTGGCAAGACCACACCCTTCCCTCTGAGCCAGGGGAGATGACCAGTGAGCTGGATAGCACCTGCTGCCTGGACACCCCCCACATGACCCCACCCCACAGTGAGGAGGTAGATTGCTCCCAACAGTGCACTACCGCTGACTGGCCCACTTACACTAGTCATAATTAAAGAAATAAATTTCCTTCTCTAGTGTCAGCAACCTTTGACTTCACAGGAGGGATGGGGCACCAGCTCCTCTCCTGGCCACCCCCCAGGCCCTCAAGGATGGAGTCAGCATTAGCCATGGCTTTCTTGGCTTTCTGAAGTTCAGCCCACTCTCCCAAATCTACTTGCTATTCAGATGGCCCAGTTCCTTCACCCTTGCCCTGAACTTTTGCCTGGGACCTGTGTCCTTGGTTGGCTGGACTTGCTGAAAGCAAAGAGCCTGACGATCCCTTCAGTGAGGGACAGAAGTCTCAGACTACAGGGCTAGCCCTGGCTTCTTGAGGGCCTCCTGGCCGAAGTGAAGCAGGTGTGATCCGTAGTTCTCTGCTGCTGACTAGCCACCTATATGTTCTTGGGCGGGAGGTCTCTGCAGCTTTTTCTTTGGTTTGTTTTTTGACACAGGATCCTTCTGTTATGTAGATCTGGCTGTCCTGGACTCACTCTGTTAGACCAGGCTGTTCAAACTCACAGAGATCCACCTGCCTCTGCTCCTGAGTGCTGGGATTAAAGGCATGCACCACCACACTGGCCCCCTGTGACTAATGATTTGTGCCCTGCCTTCCCACCCTGGGTACCAGGAGGTCACATTAGAGGGGCATGCAGGGAAGCCTTGTCAGCTGCACTCTAAGGGTGCAGAGCTGCCAGGTCATGGAGACACTACTCTCTGTGACTTCCTCTGCCATTTTGGTTTTCTTTCCAAGATTGCAGCTCTAGGTGCCTTTGTTGAATGTGCCCTGCCTGGACCTGGCAGGCTCTCAGCTGAGTAGACCTGAGCTTTAGGAAGCCCTTGCTCCAGCCTCCTGGAGCAGCTAGACAGCTCAGCAATGGAACTGGGGACAGATACCTGAGCTCAGCCCCTTGTTTGCCTGGTGGGCTCTGCCAGAATGATAAGCCAAGTGCTGAGGAGGCTTTGACCTCTCCGAAAGATGAGCTCCCTTTGAGGACCAGGGAACAGACAGGACACTGAGCAAGGGTGGAGCTGGACGGAGCCAGTATTTATTTTGGGAAACTCCAGGAAGTGAAAGTGCTCCGGAGTGCACAGCAGAAGCAGCACCTTCTGCTCCCAGGTCAGAGTGTGCTGGAGCTTTTTGCACCTCTGGTTGCTTCTTTTCAAGCCAGCTACTTTATGTGCATTTTTAACACTGCAAAGCATTTGGAAGGTGCCTTCCATCCTTGTCAAAACTCCCACGTGAGCCCCACGCTGATGTGATTTTAAAAGCAGAAAGTGGAAAGATGAGAAAGCTGCTCCCTACCAGGTCCTGACAGGTGGCACGTGATGCCCACGTGTCTCTGGCTGGGAGCAGATGGTGCCAGTGTCACCAGCAGGCTGGGCGACAGCCCGGGAACCGGTGCTCATTGACAGACTATCACATTGCACGTCACTGGTTACGAAGACTGGCAGGTGTGAGTGTGTGTCTGTGCCACCTGGACAGTACTCCACTGCCACCCTAAGGACAGGTGTCCTCGGCTAGAAATAGAGCCACCCTAAGTTCTTCCTTGCTTCTCCCCCCGAGACCCTTACCCCACCCTTCCTTTCCCTTAGCGCTTCTCCTCAGGCCCTGCAGTCCTTCCTAGGCTCTCAGCTCCTGTCCCTACGTTGAGGCCTCGTTCATGCCCCAACTGCCTAAGCCTGCGTAGCTGTGGCAGTGGAGTCCCGCTTCCCGCTGGGACCCATGGATGCCCTTTTTTAAACTCAAGGGCACTGAGGTTAAGTGTAGGGCAGCCTCTGACCAGAGAGCCCCCAGAACTCCAGGAGGGTAACGTCTGCCCTCACAGCTCGTTTAACAGACTCCTCAGGACTTGCTAGCAGCAGACAGGGTTTTCCTAGCAGGCCTGGTCTTGCCTTGGGCCCAAAGTCCCTAAGGTACCAAGGTTCAACATACCATCCACCCCTGTCTAGGGAGGATTTTAAAAGGGTGTGGGGGCTCTCAGGGCCAAGTAGCTTACAGAGTACCCAGGGGAGAGGGTCTGAGTTTCCAAGCAGTGAGACATGAAGGGCTGCCGCGGGTCTGGAGCAAGGAGGGAGGAGCGCTGCTCTGGAGCAGATCACGGGTGCTCTCCGATCATAATAGAGCTGGTCGTGTGGGTTCAGGCTCTTGAGAACATCCCCTTTTAAAACCTAGATGGCTTTGTCATCACCTCAGGTCCTCAGAACTTCTGAGTGATGTCACACTTGTGCCTCTTACTGCTGTATTCATTTCAGCAGCTGCTCGGTAGGAAATCGGATCTGCTCTGGGAAGGGGTCATGTGTGTATTTGAGGAACCAGGGGAAGCCATCCTGAGCAGGCCCTGCCCTGCCTGGTGTAATCCTGGGCTTGGCTCTCTATCTTTAAAAGGCAGGCAGAGCTGTGTGGTGAGCCTGGGCATCCTCCACGTGGAAGCCGTGAGGCTCTCAGGGAACCCCATTCCCATCCCGTTGTCTTCTTGCCACATTGGTCACCTCAGAAAGGCAACTGGATTTTGGCGTTGGGGAGTTTGAGGACTATGAAGGGAGGGAGGGAGCCTTCCAACTTTGAAGTAACAAGCTCCACCCTGTCTGCAGCACTGTGCAGAGCTGCAGGTCGTATTTCCAGCTGTGCCAACACATTCATTTCCCCCACACTCCTCCTCCCTTCCTCCTCTTCCCTCCTCCTCCTCCTTCCCACCTCCTCCCTTCATCCTTCCTTTTTCCTCCCCCTTCCTCCTCCTCTCTTCCCCTCCTTCCCTACTCCCCCCCGCCCCCTCTGCCCCCTCTCCTTCCAGCATCCTCCCCCACCCTCCCTCTTTTCCCTCCTCTCCTCCCCTCTTTGCTCTCTTCCTCTTCTCCCCTCCCATCTCCCCCATTCCTCCTCCTCCTCTTTCTTTTTTAACAATCCTTTAAGTCTAAGAAAGCCGTCTCTCTCCTGTACAGGCCCATTTTCTCTACCCTGGTATGAGTAGCCCCCTCTGTTTCCTTCCCAGGCTCTACAAAGTTAGATGCCATCCCTTTGCCATTTGCATGATGGCCTCCTTGGTAGCCAGGCCAGGGACAGAGCCTAGAGACATGTCAATGGGCCAGTCACTACCTCAGCCAAAGACCTGCCCCATGAGCCAACTGGGCACTAAGAGAAAACTGGGGAGCAGTAGGGAACCAGAAAACACCAAGTCAATCTTAGGGAGCCTGGCTGGGTTGGAGACATCGGGGCTGGCAGGCTCTTCTAGGCCTTGACCTGGCATGCTCGATCCAAGGCTGCCCACCTCAGGATAACCCAGACACAGGACCAGCACTGTCCCGCTCTTGATGCTGTGTCCCAGAGGGAAGGGCTCCTGGAAGAAGCATCTGTGCCTGAGCTAAGTTTGAGGGGACTTTGCCTGGATGGTTTGCAGTGAGTCATCCAGGGAAGGGCAGGGAAGGGTTACAGTTGGACTGTGGCCTAGTGTGACCTGTCCCTTCTCCTTAGGACGACCGGACCCTGCCACCAGCTGCAGTCGTTCCCTGGCCAGGTGCGTCCCTTGAGGCTGGGAAGGTAGGGGCTCCTGCTCACTCTTGGGCTCACAAACCTCTCTCTGTGTGCAGCCGGGCCGTCCAGCGAAGCCTGGCCATCATCCGGCAGGCGAAGCAGAAGAAAGAGAAGAAAAGAGAGTACTGCATGTACTATAACCGCTTTGGCAGGTGTAACCGTGGCGAGCGCTGCCCTTACATCCATGACCCTGAGAAGGTGGCCGTGTGCACCAGGTGCCTGCCCAGCCTTACTGACAACTTGGGGGGTTAGTGGCAAAGCCTGGCACCAGCCCTCCCCAAACCTCCCTATCCCATGCTGCAGATTTTCCGAGGCACATGCAAAAGACAGATGGGTCCTGCCCTTTCTCGCATGTGTCCAAGGAGAAGGTGAGTACTGTGTGGTCAGCAGGCCTGCTCTTCCAGACATTCCTGGGTGCCATCCAGCCTCCAGACAGATTGTACGGCATAGTTTTCCCTTGGTCTTAAGTGAGCAGCTCCCGCCTGCAGTGTCCACAAGCTCAGGTAGTCCTCCAGCTCACCCTTCACTCCCATGGCCCGGCCGTGCTGTGCTGCCTCTTCCTCCTGCTGGAAGAAGCACCAACCTGGGTCCCAACATAGCACATGTGAGAGTCTCCTCCTCCCATCACCATCGCCCCAGGTCCTATAATGATGCCAGGCTGCTTCCCACCTCCACTACAGGAACAGGGAGGGAAGCTCCTAGATGCTGCTGTAGTATGAGGAGGTCAGGGTCTTCTCTGTCTCCTGTCCCAAGGCTGCCATGGGTGGAGTAGTGGTCAGAAAAGCCATGGTAGCACAGCTAAGATTGCAGTGCCCAGGTGTGCCCCAGCCTGGAAGGATGGCGAGCACGGCAGCCAGGCCCTCACCTAGACCCACTGACCTCTGAGAAGACGGCCATGAGGGTGAGGCAGGGCCTGGGGCCAAGGCCGCAGTGCAGAGGAGGCGGGTGGGTGAGGCCTGCTGCTGCTCCGACAGCTTTTCCCCTTGAGAAGCTTGGAGAGAATCAGCATTTTTCTCCCTAATCGAGCTTCGAAACTCTGTCGTGAGCAATTTGGAAATTCACGTCGAGTTTCAGGTTCATTAAGCGCCAGCTCCAAAGCCCGTGCGCACTCCAAGCTGTCTAATGTGTGGGCCGCACCAGCGCCCTGAATTAATGTTATTGTTATTTTGTGTGGACGTGGCGGGGTGCAAACAAGGTTAATTGAAATGAGAACGCAGTTTCCTCTTGGTAACGGCCCGCTCTGACAGCCAGGAGGAGCTCTGTTTGGTGCAAGAGTTGGCTTTATTACCCTTTTTATTAGAGCTAATTTGGGCTCTATATCAAAAACACATTAAGGGAATTGTCTCCAGCTTCACCACCGCCAGCCCAAACAGGGCCCCCAGCCCCTCTCCCCTCTGTGGCTGCAGTTAAAAGACAATTAAAAATAAACTCTTGCTCAGTAAATCACCCTTTGTTTCTTTGATTTCCCCTCCTCTCTCTACTCCAGGGCTGCTGCCCCAGCCTCTTCCTCCTTGGCCTCCTCAGACAGGTTCCTGCCTTCCCCTTCTCCACCTTGCCCAGAAAAGTGACTTTTTAAAGCCATGGATTCCTTGGGTCAGGAAAGTACTCCTCAGAGCCACTGCTAGTCCAAGTGTGGGACATGTGTCAGCAGGCTGAGATGTGCATTTTGAGATATGAGTGACCTCCTGGGGCTGAGGAGGATGTGCTGGGTGAGGACAGTGACAATGCCCTTTCTCCAAACAGTCCAGAAAGGGCTGATGATTGGCCCGTGGAAGGGGAAGGAGCAAAGTTGCCTAGAAATTCAGAGGTAGCCTCTCCCTTGTATGATCTCAACCCAGGTCCCGTTGCCCATCGTCCCCTCCAGGCCCACACCGTGGTAACAAGTAGCGGTTGTAGCTAGCTGTCTGTCATCAGGGCTGTTGGAGCTCTCCACTAAGAAGGAACAGGGTATTTATCTAGCTCCTGGGCTGAGTCACTTGCCCAGGCCTGTCCACTCACAGCTGCCAGGGTGGGTCCAGACTTTCTGCTCCAGGACCCAATTTACTGATGGGCTAGACCTTGGTGCTACCATGTGGCCAGTGCCTGACCTGGTGTCCTAGATGTCCAGCTCCAAGTCTGCCCCACCTAGATAGTAGAGCTATGTCCCAAGGCTCCCGGGATATACCAGGCCATGGGTTGGTGGTCAGGAGCCTGTGTACTGTGTTCCTGGTAGGGAAGAGCACACCCAGGAAAAGCCACTGCTGCAGACTGCCCGCTCCATATCTTCATTTGTGCAGGGTTAGAACAGAAAAGGGAAGCAGGGGTTTGATGTGGGAAGATGATTCCCTGGACCCCGGCTGCTGCTGGCTGGCTTGGTGTGTTCATTCTTTGTGGGGTTTTTGTTTGTTTGGTTGGTTTGGTTTGGGTTTTGTTGGTTTTTTCCCCTGGAATCTCTCCACACAGCCCTGGCTAGTCTTGAGCTTACTATGTAGACCAACCAAGCTGGAACTCACCAAGATTCACCTGTCTCTGCCTCCCAAGTGTTGAGATTAAAGGTGTGCACCATTTACAACCCAGCTTTGTGTCCATTTCTCCCTCCCCCAGGAGGACCGTGGTGAGGGTCTTGAGGAAGGATCTGAGTGGCTATTGTCCAGCCATGGGACCCTCTCGGGCCTGCAAGTCCTGGTGTTTTTACTTGTAAAGTGGATGTGGTGCAAAGGTACAGACTTTGGGACCCTGACCTTTCTCCCCTCCCACAGATGCCTGTGTGCTCCTACTTTCTGAAGGGGATCTGCAGCAACAACTGTCCCTACAGCCACGTGTATGTGTCCCGCAAGGCTGAAGTCTGCAGTGACTTCCTCAAAGGCTATTGCCCACTGGGTGCAAAGGTGAGGGGGCCCCGGGCGGGCACGGGACAGGCTGGTAAGCGGTCTTCAGGACTCCTCCGCATTGACGTCGGTAGTCTCGCACAGCCTTGAGGTGGTCACTGTAATTCTGCCCATCTCGCAAATGGCTCAAATGGCAGATACTTGCCCAGGGTCCAGCAGGGCAGCTAGCACCCCAGGACCTCATACAAGGGCAGCAAGGGGTTTATAGTAGAGCCTACCCAATATGGAAGGGATAAAGTAGCTGAGATAGTGAAGCCCGGGGAGACTGCTGTGGGAAGGCCAGTAGTGACGGAAAGAGATGTCAGAGGTTGGAAGTTCTCCAGGACCAAAGGAGCCGTGTGAGCTGTGTGGCCGCCTGCTTCCCTGAGATGCTGGGGATATATATATATATATATATCCCACTTCCATCTCACCTATGGTGGAGTGGAGGGCTGCTGGTTAGGGTGACCTAGGGCTGCATCCCATATCCCAGTGGAGGTACGCAGTGTGGAGTTAGGGTTGGGAAATGGGTAGGAGGGCTGGCACCATATCCCTGAGGAACTAGCCTGCTGCCTCTTCCTAGATGTCCAAGACTACCTGTCTGGTTGCCCAGGCAGCTCAGTCCTACCTGTTGACTTTTAGGAGAAACTCCCCTTAGCTGAGCTAGCGTGATCTTACCAACTGCACAGCTGCAGGAGAGCCCTGGAGATCTAGTCCTCTTCGCCAAGCCTCCCATACCTGAGCTCCTCATACTGGGGTTCTGTGCCTGAAGTGGGCCTAAGCATGGCTAGGGACTCTTGGAGAGGGCCCTTCAGTCCCTGGTATCTAGTGAAAAGCCATGACACACGACTCGGGCCCATGGAACGCGCCTTTGCTGTCTTTCCTGTCTGTGGGTCCCCACCCTCACTTCCAGCCTTGGCAGTGGAGTGAAATCAAGGCCAACGGGCAGTGTGGGTTATGTCAGTGCCAGGCCAGCCCCTGTCCCAAGAACCCTTCCGAGCTTCACATCCCGGGGGCACCAGAAGCAGTGTATGTGCCCCATCCTACCTGGGCACAACCCTCTAAAGCTGCCCGAGCTTCGATACTTTCTGTCTTTTATCCTGTCCACCCACCAAAGTGGCTCGAGTCTTCCTTCCAGAGGACACCAGTGGTGACTTCCTTGAGCCTACTGATGCTTCTGTATTGCTACTGACAGCGTGAGCTTGACAGGAGCTGTTGGGTCACCTTGAAGGCACTGATCCCTGGCAAGGAAGTCCTTCCGGGGAGGTGGGGACTGGCAGGCCTTGGCAGGGGCACTGCTAGGCGCTGGCCCAGGTGAGGGGCAGGACCCCATGGAGGCTGCAGCTGATTATTGTAAAATATTCCAATTTAAATGAAGATATCAGAGCGATATTTAAGTCCTGCTTCTATTAGTGGAAGTGCTTACTGCGTCCTTTCTGCGTGTCAGCGCTGCGTCCCTGCCGCATGATGGATAGCAGCTTGTAATTATATATGGGGGAAAGCGCTGAGCAGGCCGGATCCAGCGGGAGGGGAGGTAGCAGCCTGCCTGGCCTGTGAGGGTTAATTTTATTCTCTAAATAATATAAAAAGTGCTGAGTCGTCACCTTGCGCCTGAAGTAGAAGTCCTCAAATGGGCCCTAGAGAGTTTATAATATTCCACTGAATCAAGTGAAACTGTTAACCTTGCTTCATAAAGCCAGGGCTTTAAAGAGGCGCGTTCCCTTTCCTTTTGAATAATTTAGGCTGGGAGTAAGTCTCTGCTCCTTCCTTTCTGGGGGCCATGGGGCTGCTCCAGGTCTTACCACTCGGGGTAGCCTCTGCCAGCTGGCAGACCGACTCTCCTGGACCTGAGGACAGATTGGTGACGGCAAGCTAGGGACTGTTTGTAGAACGCCTCTCACTGTCAGGGTCTGGTGTATCCTCACGCTGGAGTAGAAAGTGGCCAGTGTGTCACTGTGTCACTTCCTCCCACTTCTGCTTGTGACCTAGGGCACACTTTGATCACTTGACGGATGCGATGCCAGCTTTGCCTCAGCGTGTATCTCCTAGATCATGAGTATTCTGGGTAACGTGCCCCAGGGCACAGAGCTGGCGAGTCTGTCTTCTGTATATGTATACCTGTGCATTTGGGGGGTGCGTGTGCATGTGTGTGCCTTTTGGGCACCATCCATTTGTGTGTGTGTGCATGTGTGTGGAGAGTGTGTGTGCATGTGTCCCAGCTTTTTCTCCCTCTCTGCTGAACCTGCTCACAGCTCTCCACTCTAGCCAGTGCCTCCTGCTGTCACCTCCTGCATGTGCTGAGGCCTGTCCAGGACCCCTGGCTGCAGGTTTCAGCACTGTACTAATCCGTCCCCTGACCTTCTTGGCTACTGAAGCGCCCCAAGTCCTCCCATAGCATCTTTGGTTTTCCTGCCATTGCCACACATTACCTGTGCCTTGTAAAGGGGCTGCCCTTCATCACCCCAAATCTTTATTTTGGGGTGCAACCCTTCTATATTCCCCATAATTTATGAGTCTGTTGAAGGGCCTACCTTCATCCGTGATCACAGAGAGCTCCCATATTTGGTATTGCTGGCTCCTTTAGTTGTGCTGAGGTGGTTGTGGGTAAGGGTCAGACTCCAGTCCAGCCTGCCCTGCCACTTGTAGCCATGACCTACAGGTCTTAACCACTAGGGATGCTTCTTTGTCTAGGGATGAGGGCTCTGCCTCCCACATGGGGCTGTGATGGTAAGAAGGGCCATGTGATGACCGTCTTGTGCAGACTGTCGTGTACTCTCTGAACTCTATTGTTGATTTGCTTGTCATGTGAGGCCGTTACGTAGTGTGCTTTTATGTAGTGAGTGTATTTCTCAAATGAAACCCTAATCTGTCCTCTTGCCCTCTGAATGTGGAGGCTTTAGAGGAAGTAACGGATTCATTGAGACTCACAACGCACTAGGTTTTAGTGTCACAGCTTTTGGTATATTATTTTTTGTTCCTTTTTGGTGCTCGGGACCGAGCCTGGGGCTTCATGCACACTAGGCAAGTACCCCACCATAGAAATAAGTCCTCGTTGCTCATGTTTGGTTTGTTTGGTTTGGTTTTTTAATTATGGCATGAAATGAAAAAGAAACGTTGTGATCCAGAGCTGGGATGTGACTCCTTGGTAAAGCACCTGCCTTCCATCAGGAAGGCCCTGAGTGTGAATCCCAGAGCTGTGGAGCAGATCTGCGGCATACCACGAGTAGCGGTGCTCCTTATCCTGGCCATTCTTAAGGCAACAGCTCTGTCTTTAATTCAGTTTACGGTACTGAGCCAGGACACACACCTGTAATCCCAGCACTTGGGATGCAGAGGTAGGATCAGTGCAAGTTATGCTCAGTCTGGTCTACACCCCGAGTACTAGGCCAGCTAGGGTCACACACAGCAAGACCTGTCTCAAAAGTAAGTACATAGTCACAGTAATCTGCAATTACCACACTGTGAAATATTTTCAAAGCTTTTTCAGCACCCCAAACTGAAATACTGCAAGTACATTAAGCAGCAACTGTCCTTTCCTCCCTGTCCCCAACCCGGCAACCTTGTCTAGACATTTCACATGATAAAATCAGTGTTTGTTCCTCTGTGTCTGGTGTCTCGGTTCTTTTTCTCAGCATAGTGTTTTCCGGGTTCATGTCACAACATATAAGAACTTCATTCCTTTTCATGGCCACATAGTATTCCATCACATGCATGCAGGCATTCTGTCCATCCCTGCATGTCTGTAAATAGACATGGCTTAGTGCCACCTTTTGGCTGCTGTGAAGGATGCTAGAACACTGGCATACAAGTATCTGCTTTTACTTCCTTGCTGGATCATATGTCAATCCTATATTTGTCTTTTTGTAAAGCTGCCAAACTGTGTTCCATGGTAACTGGACGACTTCACATTTCCATAAACAGGGAATCCTCCCCACCGCATGTTGTGAACTCCTTTGTTAACGCTGATAACAATTTTATATGGGGGTGTCTTGGCATTTTTGAAACAAGATCTGTCATCTGAAGACAGACAAAATGTTACTGCCCATTTCAATGTGAAGGCCTTTTGTTACTGTGTGAATAAAGTGGCAAAAGTGGACATTCCTCTTGTTTTCCGCCACTGAGCATGATGCAGCCTTAGGCTTCATATGAAGTGTGATGTTGTAGTTTCAAGGTAATGCTGACCTTACGGGAGAAGTTTAGAAATACGTCCTTCTTTCCGGTTATGAACGGTTGAAAAAACTCAGGCCTAATTCTTTGTTAAGTGGTGTAGTAGAACTCCGCAGTGGAGCCTGCGGTCTGAGGCTGTTTCTGGAGAGGTCTTTTTACTCAGTGCTCTGGGATAGAGAGTGAGTTTTCCAAAAGTGTGTTTGGCTAGAAGTTCTATCATCCCATTGCTCTTTGCACAGAAGAGCTGTTTCGTTGATCTTTCTCTATTGGTGTTTTTCCCTTTTCAGATTCATTGTTTTCTGTTCTTTTTATTACTTGCTTCTGCTTGCTTGGCATTTATTTTGCCCCTTTCCTCTAGGTTCCTGAAGTGGGAGCTTAGAGTACCGTGAGGTTTCCCTTTTTCTGAGCATGTTTGCTTAGCTGTGTGCCCAGCACTGTGGTGCTGTGCTCTCCCTCAGGCCTCCTCCTGTCCCTCCTGCTGCTGCTTTCTGACCAGGGCTAATCCAGAAGTGCTGCTCAGTTTCCAGGAATCTGGAAGTGTTTCTTGTTGTCTTTCTGACCTTGATTTCATCTCCTCATAGTTAAGAATATACTCTGTATAATTTCAGTATTTCTCTGCTCCTGTCCCCACCCAGCTTGGACTCAAACCCATGCTAGGCAAATGCTCTACACTAAGCTACATTTCATCCCCAGCTGTTTCAGTTTCTTATGGCCTGTTTGTTTGTTTGTTTGTTTTGGGTTTTTCAAGACAGAGTTTCCCTGTGTAGCCCTGGCTGTCCAGGAACTTACTCTGTAGATCAGGCTGGCCTTGAACTCAGAGATCCGCCTGCCTCTGCCTCCCGAGTGCTGGGATTAAAGGTGTGTGCCACCAACGCCTGGCTCTTTGGACCTGTTTTGTGACTCCGAGAGTTGTCTGTCTTGGGTATTTTCTACAGGATGGGAGAGTGCAAGCAACAAGACCCAGCTTTCTTCTTCCTAGCTGCTGTTTTCTTACCAAAACATGTGGCTTGCTGCTGACCTTCCGTTGGAAACCACTTGCATTTATACCTGTAAACGCAGCAGCTACATTGTCATTTATGTAAAGGCTTTAAACTGCGGTTGGTTTGTTGGTTTGTTTGTAACAAAATCTCACTATGTAGCCAAGGCTAAACTCAAACTTCATATCTATGTGTTTCCCAGGGGGGAGACTACAGCCTTTCCCCAGCTGTGCTTGAAAACATGTCGGACCACAATGCCAGTTTTGTATTGTTATGTGAGAACATTAGACCTCAACAAACATCACCGGGTAGGGAAAAAGGAGGTGCTGTGGTGCCCTGAAAAATGTTTTCTTTTGTTGGATAAAACATTCTGTGATTCCATAATAGATTTTGCTATTGAAAGATTTTTAAAATGTTTCCTTTATTATTGTTGTATGCATATATATGTATGAGCATATATAATGTGTGTACATATGTGTGTGTATACATATACATATACACATATATACACACAGGATGTGGAGGGGGTATGCACATGCTGTGGTGCTGTGTGCAAGCTAGAGGACAACTCTGGAGGCAGTTCTTTCCACTGTCACATTGGTGTCAGGAACTGGAGCTAAGTGGCCAGGCTTGTGCCATCAACTCCTTCACCCACTGAACTATCTTGCTGGTCCTAGAGATGTTTTTGAGTTCTGCATTGTATCCTTTCGGAGTTTTTGTCTAGCTTTCTCTTTTCTTTATTTCTTTCTTTCCCTTTTTTTTCTTTGAGACTCAATATGTAGCTAAGGATGATCTTGAACATTTGGTCTTCTTGCCTTTATATCCAGAGAGCTAGCTGGGATTACAGGTATGTGCCACCCTGCCTTGAGTTATGTGGCTTGGGGACCGAAACCCTTGGACTTAATGCATATAGTAGGCAAGCATTCTGCCAATTGGGCTATATCCTTAGCTCTTAGGCATCAAGTTTTCATGAGTCTGTTTATCTCTCCTTCATGTCAGTAAGTTTTTTTGTGGTTGTTGTATATATACATGTATGCATGTGCATATGTGCATAAAGGCCAGAGATTGACATCAGATGTCTTCCTTAGTTGTTCTTCTCCTTAATTTTTGAGACGGGGCCTTTGACTGGCCATATTGGGAAGCCCTGGGTTCCTCCTGTCCCTGTCTTCCTATGACTGAGATGACAAGCATGCTGCTGTACCCTTTTGACCTAACTTCCCCGGTTCTTCGTGCTGCAGCAAGCACTTTACCACATGAGCCATCCCTGCTCCCACCTGGCTCTCTGTAGGGCCGCAGAGGTGGCTCAGCAACTAAGAGCACTTGCTGCTCTTTAGGAGGGCCAGAATGTTGGCTCTGGTCATGTTGTAATGGGTCAAACTGTTGCTGTGCCGTACTAGGTACATATGGTACACATACATATATGTAGGCAAAACACTAATATACATAAAATAAAATATTTTTTTTTATGAAATAGTTCTTTTGTTTGGTACATACGCATTTTAGGTTTTACTTTATTAGGTTGGCCTTGTTGAGACAGGGTGTCTTTGTTGGTCTAGAACTCACTATTTAGAGGAGGCTAGTCTCTAACTTGTGACAGTTCTGCTCCTGCTTCCCAGTGCGTGATTACAGGCAAGTGCAAGCATGCCAGGTGGGGCATGTGCATTTAGGGTAGCTGCTTCCTCTTGATGGCGTCACCTCATAGAAGGCCTTCTGGCTCTGTCTTCTCTGCTCTGCTGCCTCCTTTTCAGATTGAGTTATGGCCATTCCTTTCTTCGATGGATCACCTCTATGATCTAGCCTTTTTCTATATGTGTTTGTGTGATACTGAAATTTTATTTGTTTTTATTGTATGTGCCTTGAGTTTTGCCTGTATGTATGTCTGTGCGTCACTTGTATGCATGCAGTATCCGTGGGAGGCCAGAACAGGGCATTGGACCCCTGTAACTGTAGTAACAGAGTTGTAAGCTGCCATGTGAGTGTAGCCAGTGCTCTTAACCTCTGAGTCACCTCTCCGACCCCCCCCACGTATTTTTTTATTTTCATTTTATTTTTAATCATGTATACTTGTGTGTGTCTGTGTGTGACTGTGTGCACATGAATGCAGGTGTACCTGGAGGCCAGAGGCATCAGATCTGTTTGTGAGTTGTGAGCCGTTTAACATGGGCACCAGGAACAGAACTCTGGTCTTCTGGAAGAGCAGCACATACTCCAAATCACTGAGCCATCTCTTCAGGCACACTTTCTGGAAGTTTGTTTTTTATTTACTTGTTTATAAAGATTTATTTGTAGCTGGGCAATGATGGCACACACTTTCAATCCCAATACTTAGCAGGCAGAGGCAGGTAGATCTCTGTGAGTTGAAAGTTGGCCTAATCTACAGAGTGAGTCCAAGGATAGCCAGGGCTGTTACACAGAGAAACTCTGTCTCAAAAAACCAAAGAAAAATATTTATTTATTTTTATTTTATGTATGAGTGTTTTGCTTGCATGTATTCTGTGTACCATGTGTGCCTGGTGGCTGCTGAGGCCAGAAGAGGGTATTTGAGTCCTGGAACTGGAGTTAGATGGTTGTGATCCTCCATGTGGGTTCCACGAACCAAACCCAGGTCTTCTGCAGAGCAGCCAGTGCCTTTAACCTCTGAGCCATCTCAAATGAAGCTGGAAAGAGAGAAGATGAATGGGAACAGCCCTGTCTCAGGCATCAGTGATCCACAGTGATGAACCAGAGCACAGTGAACACTGCAGAGAAAGAGAAACCTGTGGTGGCCATCTCAGGAGCAATGTGTTTGTTCTTACTGTTTCAGTCTCAGTTTTTTACATCTTTTATTTAGTGATCTATATATGTATGCACACACACACATGTGCCTGCATGCATATTTGCCACAGCATGCAGGTAGAGGTCAGGGGACAACCTGCTGGACTTGGTTCTCTTTCCTTCGACGTGTGGGTCGTGGAGATCGAACTAAGACCTCAGAGTTGGTGGTAATTGCCTGAGCTGGTGAGTCATTTCACTGGCCCAGGTTCTTCTCACTGTGTAGCCTTGGCTGTCCTGGAACTCAACTATATAGACCAGGCTAGCCTCAAACTCGAAGAGATTCAGTTGTCTCTGCCTCCAAGTCCTGGATTAAAAGTGTGGGCCACCATGCCAGGTCTAGGAGGTTCTTTATAGTAAGAATATGTTCTTTGCCATCATGAATTTGCCTAATTTCAACTTTGAATTAAGGTTGGATTTTATTAAATAATTCATTTCTATGGAGGTGATCTAAAACTTTATCCTCTTAGTTAACCTTGTAATATACTAATTTCTTTTATCACTTCTTATTTTTTCTTAATTTTTATAAATTTATTTGTGTATTTGTGAGTGTGTGGATGAGTGTACCACGTGCATGCAGGTGCCTTCAGAGGCCAGAAGAGGGCATTAGATACCCTAGAACCTAGTTAGGGTTAGTTATGACTTGATTGACATGAGTTCTGGGAACTGAAGCTGGGTCCTCTCAGTGTTAGCCTGCAAGGCATCTCTCCCACCCTGGCTGTCCTGGAACTCACTGTGTAGACCAGACTGGCCTGGCCTCGAACTCATAGAGATCCACCTACTTCTACCTCCAGAGTGCTGGGACTAAAGGCTTAAGCCACCATGCTTGGTGCTCTTTTTTATTTCAATTTTTATTTATCACTGCTGTGTGTGAGGGGGCCACTTGTCATGGCATGTATGTGTCAAATGACAGCTGTGGATTTCGCTCTCGTTCCAAGCCATTGTGTAGATTCCCGAAGCTGAACTCAATTCATCGGGCTTTTAGAGCAAGACTTTTACCCACAGGACCATCCTGCCAGCCCCCAGTCGTCTTTCTTACTTAACTTTTACCTTTGTTTGTTGATTTTCTCATGATCCTGGTCACTTAGTGCTTCTTCATGCAGCTTCTTCAGGTGCAGAGTTGGCCTAGATGTTCTTCTCATGAAACTTTGTTCTTTTCAAGACTCTCTGGCCACATAGACTGTGGTTCTCTGTTTCACTCTTCTGTGGATTTGATTTGTTCATGAAGTAGAATTGTGTCTTGTAAATTCTTGAAAAATTATAAAGAAAACTCTTTGGGTTAGAACTTCCTTAGATACTGACTGAAATTCCTTTATGGCAATAGGAAAATCCAAGTTTTGTTATTCCTTGTCAATTTTTCTGGAACTTGTCAATTTCACCTGTGAATTCAGATTGATTGGCATAAAGCTTGTTCTTGATGTGGCATAAGGTCTTTTTTATTAATTTATTTATTTTTCTATTATCAGCTTGATACGTATATAATTCTTATCCTAATAGTGAAATGTTTGATTGAGGCTTGCCAGTGATTGAGTAAAACCAAACTTATTATAAGCCACAGTCATCCTCGGGTACCCCTTGCTATGTAGCCTCCCGGTTCTGTGGGTTGCAGTCTGATTGTTCTTTATTTTATATACTAGAATCACTTTGAGTGAGTACATACCATGTTTGTCTTATGAGTCTGGGTTACTCACTCAGGATGATATTTCTGGTTCCATCCATTTTTTTTTTTAAGTGCAGGTGATTGAGTCAGAGGCTTCCCACACAAATGGCTTACACTGTATCTCTGAGCTGCGCCCTGCCTCATGGCTCTGTTCATCCTCAGCATCTAATTTGGCTTCTGTAGTAGCATTGCCTCTGTGTTGGTCCCTTGCTTCCTGAAGATTAGTTATTATTACAAGGGACACTTTTGAGTTTCCTGGCTTTAATTCCTGCTATGTTTTACCTCTTTCCTTCACATTTCTTTGGTTCATTTTTCTGCTTCCTCTGATCTCTGGAGATGGAGCCTTTTTTCTACACAGACACCTAAGGCTCCAGGATTCTAGGGACCACACTGCCCTCCACAGACGGTGGCGCACTGTCATAGTGTTCCTTCATATAGTCGCTGACAGTCCAGCTGCTTATGGAGCAGTGCAAGCCCAACTCCAGGTGCTTGGGTATGTCACTGTCAGGCCTTTGCATCAGTGAGTGGCCTGTCATCTGTGTCCTGAGCCTGTGTCCAGGTCTGGGAGTGAGGTGGACCCCATCTCTGTGTCCTAAGCCCCTGTGTCAGGTCTGGGAGTGAGGTAGACCCCATCTCTGTGTCCTGAGCGCCTGTGTCCTGTTCTGGGAGTGAGGTGGACCCATCTCTGTGTCCTAAGCCCCTGTGTCCAGGTCTGGGAGTGAGGTAGACCCCATCTCTGTGTCCTAAGCGCCTGTGTCCAGGTCTGGGAGTGAGGTGGACCCCATCTCTGCTACCTAGGAATTTTCTTTCATCATTTGCGTTCTCATCATAGCCCTTGGATGATCTAAAGGAAGTTCTTTACTTTCTTCTAGGGTTTTTTGGTGTTTTTCAGGAACATTAGACCAGTTTTAGCACTTTCTGGGAAGAATACACATGTGTTTTAAGGGGGGAGGAGAGCAAGTGAAAGTTGTTTTTCATTCATTCAAAAAATTTAACATGTAATCAATGGAAAATAAAATTCCATATTTTGCATTCATTTTTTTTTCCTGCAAGTTTAAAGTCCATCATGTTTGACCATCAATGTTTCAGTGTTCTCTGAAATTCCGTCTCATTTAGTGCTTGTGGGCCCAGCATGGAGTAGTGGGTCCAGCTGCCTCTGAGCTGAGGTCTGCCGTCTGTTACAAGCTTGATGAACAAGTGTGTGGGCCCTTGGCACTACTTGAGTGTCACTGTTCACACTGTAACCACACACACACACCTGCACGGCTCACATGCAGGCCACATGCTCACATGCATGCTGGCCGTGAGTCTTCTGTTCTCTGCACTCCAGCCTTTATTTTCCTCTCTGTCGGCTGCCCTGAGTTTTAAGCCCAGGTTGCTAGCTGGGTCCAGTGCACAGGAGCTCAACATCCCTGTAGGAGTGAACAAGTTGAGTCTGTGAAGGAGGGCCCTTGCCCTCCCTGCTTGCAGGCAGGTGGAGTGCCCACATCACAGGAGCACGTCCACCAGGCACTTACTCTGTGCGGCTCTTCTCGTGCAGCTGACGCCTGCTGAGAGTGCGTGTCCCACTCTGTGAGGCTCTCTGCCAGGCTTTGTCCTAGTTGTGGAACAGGGTAGGGGATACCCTCCTCCTCACAAGATACATTCTAATAGGAGTCATAAGGCCTGTGAGTCCTGTTTCTTCCTGGCCTACATTCTATACCCATGACTTAGCATGGGCTGCTCTGGTACCGTCGGCTGATTTGAGTTTTCAACTTTTGACAAATCCTGTGAGTTCAGGGGTGTCTCATTTTGACCTGGGGCTTCTTGTTTCCTGGTCCAATGGGAAGTATAATTTGGGGGCCCAAGATTAACTAGGCTCCGGTTCTCTCTGCCAAGCTGTGCCCATCCAAACTGGGGGAGGGGAGTGGTAACCCTCCCTTGAGAGGCTTTGGAGTTGTAGCAGCTGGACTAGAGTAGAGCTTGGGAACCCTGAGCAAACATCTCTGGGTCTCCCCTGGCTGGCCTAGCCACTGTACACTGGGCAGAGGCTGCTGGAGTCCCTGGTGTGGTCTGGTGGACAGAACTGAATCTTAGTCTTGGCTGGGACACCTGCTTGCCTGGCATGCCCCCCCCTAGCCTCTACACTGGTATAATTACCCATGACAGGTGCCATGGATCGAGTGCCTGGCCCAGCCCTAACCCAGTGATGCCCGCCTCAGCCGACCTGCCTTGCTGCTAGCCTGGGCTCCTGGCCCAAACCCTATCCCATGAGGTCCCCTGAGGCTCAAGCCCCACCCTCCTTCCTCTGCTCAAACACACCACTGGAACAGAGACAGACAGACAGAGCAGACAGGCAGAGCCCAGCAATGGCCTGGCCTCAGGCTCTGGAATCCCAGGCAGGTGCTGGCCTGGCCCTGCCTCAGTGCATGTCCAGGTGGAACAACTCTAGCCTGGTGGGCAGCTTACGGGGTCAGGGGGCTCTTACTGGGCTGTATCTGGCTCCTCCCTGTGTGTAGCCATAGCGTCCGCTTAGCCCTACCAACCATTATTCTTCCCCAGTGCAAGAAGAAGCACACGCTGCTGTGTCCTGACTTTGCCCGCAAGGTATTGTCCCCGTGGTGACCAGTGCCAGCTGCTCCATCGTAACCAGAAGCGCATGGCCGGCGGACAGCTGACCTCCTACCCAGGCCCAGTGACGGGCCCCAGAAGCAGGGCCTCAGCTGGCCATGTACTCAGTGACAGGTCATATGGGTGCTGCATATGTGAGCGTATGTGAACTGGAGGTGGCCCGTCCCTGCTCTAAGGACATTTAGGACCCTCTGGGGTAAAGTCTCACCCGAAAACGGTGGCTTAGATCCAAAAGGGAATCTCAGTCGAGCAAGAGCTCCTAAGATGCCTGTATTCTAGAACCCTAAATGTGGACAGAGTCACAAACACCCCCATGCATGGAGGCTTTCCGAAACCCTCTCCCTACTTGGTGGAGGAGTATGCCCCTGAGGATAGGGAAACCAGAACTGTGCCCATCTCCTATGGATTGTGGGGACTCCCTACAGATGAACCTAGGCCCTTAGATCTGTATAGACATGCCCAATAGCCTCTAGGGTTGGGTATGGAGGTGAGGGTCTAGAAGCCCTGTTTAGATAGGTGCCATGCAATATTGACAAGCACCTCTCTCTCAGTCTGTGGGAGAATCACCCACCCTCACAGTTGTTCCTTCCCCCTTTCATGCAGGAAGCACTCGACTGCTCAGCGCCCTGTCAGACAGATGTCCAGTGGTCTGGCCTCCAGAACCGAGGCCCCAGTCTCGCCCCCCGACTCCCCAAGGGTATTAGCCTCCACCTCTACCCTGTCTTCAAAGGCCACCGCTGCTTCCCCCCTTCCTCCTCCCTCTCCTAGCTCCCCCACCCCATCCTTGGACCAGGAAGAAGCCGCCTCTGGGACAGGTGGGACGGGCTCAGGAACAGGCTCCAGCAGCCTCTGCAAGCTGCCGTCCTTCATCTCCCTGCGTTCCTCCCCGAGCCCAGGAAGCCAGAGCGGGCCCCAGTCCCCCAGGAGCCCCCGCACCAAGGACTCAGGTGAGCAGTCTAGCCCCTCCTGGATCTTTTAAAATGTGCACTTCAGAATGGCATCCCTGGGTGGGGCCTGGGAGTCAGTGTACCAGGTGCCCAGGGCAGGCCAGTGAGGAGCAAGCACAGCAGTGGCCGCCTTGAAGACCACCCCAGCGAGGGCTGATTTAATTAGAAAGCACCCATTTCTGTTAATTTGTTCTGGAAGATCACCGCACACTCCTGGAGAGAACAGATGTTCCCTCTCCCCAATGAGCGTTTGGGGCTTGGTAAATGGCTCCACTCAGCCTTGTTTAGGAGAGAAAAGAGGATTTTATGGCTGCAAACGACCCTTTCTGTAAACATTTTACAGCTCTCTGCGTTTGAGTGACGATAAACCCCACGCAGCTCGGCGGGCTGCAAATTTGCGACCATACGGCTATCATTTTATTGTCATATTTCACGGCCGTAACGTTAATGGAAGATGCTTGCTGCAGGCTTCTCTAACAGCCCCACTGAGCACACTGAAGCGCCTGCTGTAGGGGCTGCCTCCTGGTTACATCGTCCTTCTTGGGTGCAGAGTGGATGATACCAGGCCCTTGCCCAACTGGAACCTAGATGGGGCAACAGTTCCCTCCATGTAGGTGGCCGGCCACTGGCTAGTGAGCAGCTGCGGACCCCGAGGCAGCGTGTGTCTGTAAAGATCATGAACCCAAAAGTTAATCCCAGGACCAAAGGAGCCACAGGGTTCTTAAACCCGACATATAGTTTGGACAGACTAGAGGAGGGCTCCAGAAAGCTCCTGAGGCTTGTTCGGCCAGGAAGGGAGCTGGAGGGGCAGGTGCAGCTGAGCCTGGGACAGTATCTGGCAGGAAGCCTGGCTGTGCCTGTTGAAGCAGCCCCGAGGACAAATGGGGGCTAACCTGGCCGAGGCTGTTGAATCTGCAGGCCTGGGCCCAGCTGCCGGGCCTCACTCCTGTCTTTGGCTGGCTGGCCAGTGAATGGAATTAACAGCCCTGAAGAAAGGAACCCGCCATGAGAGAGGTCTACAGGGGCACGTGGGCCGTGCCCCAGAGCCACATTGAAATAGCTGTGGCCAGCGGGACACTGTCAGTCTGGAGAGTGGCACAGAGCATTATGAAAAGAAAGCTCTCGCCAGGCAGGAGCCCTCAGGACATGCTACTCCGGGGACCCTCTCTTTCCTGCCCCTCTGCCTCCAGGCCCTGTCAGCTTCTACTGGTCTTACTCCCCTCACCCCTTTGGGGCCACCTGCTTGCACCCATCTCAGTTTTCCATGTGGGAAGCACACCTGCCTTGTCTGTGTCTGCCAGCCCTGCTCCAGGTGTGAGTGTGGCATGTGCCTGCGTGTCTGCACACACCCGGTATTTATAGCTCAGCCTTCAGAGTGGTGTGCTCCCACCCGCGGGCCGCCCCCTGTACAGGGGCTACTGGCCCTCCTAAGCGGCCACCCAGCCAGGAAGACCTTGCACTGGCCCAGTCCCTAGTCCCCTTCCTCTCTGCCCCTCGGGGCCTGGCTGGTGGCAGGGACTGAAGGGGTAGATCAGAGCTGGAGGACAAGGGACTCCTTGCAGACCCTTGCTGCCTGCCAGGCCTGGGCTGGTAGTTTTGCCCTGTCCTGAGCCTCAGCCAGAAACTTGGAGTGGGGAAGTTCCTTCTGGGCTGGAGTGGCTTGATGCTTGACCTTTGCTCTCTATGTAGGGAAGCCGCTCCACATCAAACCACGCCTGTGAGGCTCCCTGGGGACCAGCCCGCACCTACCTCAGACCCTCACCCCTGGAGAGGATGGAGGCTCTACCCACCACTGCTCCTGAGGAGAAGCAGCCTGCCACTGAGCCCAGCTGGGGCTATAAGCAGGGCACATAGCTCCTCCCATTTGGCTTACAGCCTTTGGAGGCCTTTGTGTGCCCAGGCCTTGTTCTCCTTCCTCAAGCCAAGGCCCTGTCCATTCCCTGTTCTCCCCCCCCCCCAAGACACTCAGCCTCACACTAGGACTTACCCTGGCTCCCACCCATCAGGGTGCCATGTGAGGTTCACCCCAGTCTGTCTCTTGTGGTGGATGTGGCAATAGCTGTAGGATTTGTGCCCAGCCCTCCCCATCCAGGACTCCTGCCGGGAAGAGGCCTGGCCAGGCTTCTCTGGTGGGCATTTGATGTTCAGCAATAAAGGTTTTATCCTGTGTCTAGTTGGTCTGTCTTGACTACTACATAACCACAGGACCCTGGACATACAAGAGAGGAGCCCTCTCCTACCTTTGGCAGGGCTAGTCCTGCTCTAACCAACTCTGGTGTGACTCAGGCTCGGAAGCAGCCTTTCCCCTTGGCCAAGTCAACACAAATGGGCTTTGCTGGCTTTCAGAGCATAATCTGATGTTATGTGGGACAGGCTGGGACCAAGGCAGAGGAGGAGAAGGCCTGGCTACCCTGGGGAGGAGCATGATTTGGAAAAGCTTCATCTTCAGGTGTCTCTAGCAGACTGGGTTGAGATCCTGGTTCCTTCTGCGTAGACACTGGATAGGGAAAACTGCACATAGGGTCATTCAAGTGCCCCTCCCAAGGTTGAGGCATGGACCGTCAAAGGATTTGCTTGCAGGCCCCGAGTGACGCAGGCCAGCAACCTCCTGGTGTGTGTACTGAACATTTGTATAGACCAGCTACTGCCCGTGCTGTAGTGTCGTGTGTGAGACACTGCCATGTGGCCTGGGCCCATGCTCCCCCCTGTGACTCAGAACCCCAGCCCCTCAGCCTTCGCTGTACCAAGTCTGTCCTTCAGGATCCCGGTGCCCAGTCCACACACAGGTGGTAAAGACCTCTGCCCTCCAGGCTCTAGGAGATAAAAGTATGCCTTTTCACGCTCCACCACAGTCCTGCCAAGGCGGCGAGTTTCCTCACCTAGGCCTCCGTGAGAAAACACGTTTATCCACAAAAACTGTCCAGCATAGGCAGGCCTAGCCATGTACCCCGGCACCCCTCACCATCACCCTTTCACTCTTACTAAGGCCCACTGTGGAGAGTTCTCAGTAGAAGGGTGGGCTCTAAACCTGGACTAGTCCAAAGGAAAACCTGAGACTCAGCCATCAGTGAACGGATCAGAGTCCCCTGACACTGGACCCCTGGAGCTTGATGGGCAGGACCTGTAGGAGGGCCAAGGTGGGTTTCTTCCTGTCGACAAGTCCAACCCAGCCAGGTGTCCTTGCCTGGCATCAACTGTGGCTCCTCGATGCCTAACTAGGGGGTTGCCCTATGCCACCCACTACCTCGGCCTTAAGTGGACCCTCCTTCATTGTTTAGCCAGGGTTCCCATATGAGCACCAACAGAGGAGGTGGGGTGGGGCATGGAGGAGCACACATTGCGGAGTGGTAGAGTGCTTGCCTAGAATGTGAAACTAAGTCCACTGAAACGCAGTACCACCCATACCACAGCCACCAGGGCCGTCTCTGTATTCTCCCTGTGCTTCTGGGGTACCCACCTATGAGACACTATGAAAAGAAGTCTCTGGCAAACAGGCCTGTCTCCCTCCTCTCCCTGGGTAGGAGGAGGATCTGTTCCCTCGGGTAGTCCTAGCTGCCGCAGGATACCAGGCTGCAGCGCTGACCTGTTCCCTGTTGCCACCTCCTGCCTAAGGCTGATCCTCCACAGGTTGGCCAAGGGCCCCTCAGGCTGGGATCCTTAAGCACTCTGGTTTCATAGGTAGGTTCTAGGCAAGCATACCCTCATGCTTTGTGCTCACTTCCCCAGTGAGCGCCACTGCAGTCCGGCTCCTGACCAGCCCAGTGGGCACCTGTACTCAACTAGTACTGGTATAGGCGGAGACAGACATTATAGGCACTGCTCTTCTGGCCCTTCCTCACCTTTCCATATGCAGGACTTAGCAAGCACCTGACAGGCACATGCAGCCTCCAGACCATGGTGGATGAGCTGGAGATCTTCCACCTCGCAGGAGAGTGAGCAGCATGCAGCCAGTCCACACACGATCCGAGTCCCAAGGAACTAAGTGAGATGTGGGTGTATATGGGCAGCTGCCGGGGGTAGGGCCTGCTGGACAGGGTCATGCAGTAGGCACTCATGAGCCCCAAAGCTGGTCCCCTGAGGCTAGCAGGCCAACCTGTCCACCTCCCAGTTGAGAAACCTTCCAGCTGCATTGATCAGAGGGCCTAGATATATGCTTCCTCTGAGTGAAGGACCCAAGGTAGAGAATAGGTGTATTTGTCATCCAATAGGCGTTGGAGCTGTTGAGCCGAGTAGCCCTTAACCGAGCCAGTAGCAAGCAGCAGCCTTGAGTAGTCTCAGGAGGTAGGTGGTACTGGTTGTTTGGGGTGGCATGATGGGCACCCTAACCTTCCCATCACTTCTCACAGTCCAGTTCCCTCTACTCGGAGCCCTTGAAGAATCCTGGGCCACATGTGGTCTCCCAGGCTCCTCAACATCGCCCACAAGTCTGACCTTGATCCAGGTGCCCTGGCTATTCTGCCAAGCAGTCCGTCCCAGCCCAGGCTATCTCCCGGCATTCAGGGCTCACCCTTCCCTCTGCTCACGTCTGAGGCTCTCCTGTCTCCTCAGCTTTCCCACACTTCACTCAGCCACCCAGCAGCCTCCAGCCAGCACCCTAGAGTCAAACAAACAAACAAACAAAAAACCCGTCGTAGATGAGACCACTGCTCAGTGCAGCCTGGGAAATGCCAACAGAAGCGAGTGCCAGGCCCTGCCTACTGTGTTCCTTCCTGACCTGACGCCCTGAAACAGTGAGTGAACACACTTTTTGAGGTGCTATGCTTATGATGGTTCTTGGCACACTGGGAGGAGAATCAACATTCTCCTTTGCTTTTTTTTTTTTTTTTTTTATCTTTTTTTGTTTGAGGCAGGGTTTTGGTTTGGTTGTGTGTGTGTGTGTGTGTGTGTGTGTGTGTGTGTGTGTGTGTGTGTGTTGTGTTAGCTCTGGCTGTCTGGAACTTGGTCTGTTGACCAGGTTGGCCTTGAACTCAAGAGATCTGCCTGCCTCTGAATACTGGGATTAAAGGTTGCGCCACCATACCTGGCTGCTTTTTTTTTTTTTTTTCTTTTTCTTTTTCTTACAGTAGGCAGGCAAAAAACAAAAAACAGGCCTGGAGGAGGCAGGCCGTCCAGTATCAGCATTTCTCTCCTCTACTCTTTGTGCCCAAGGCCACATGGGATGCAATGCCCAGACCTGTAGCTCATCCTTAAGACCCTAGGCTTCTGGGACTCAGCCTTTTACCAAGCTGTAGGAGACAGGGGCTGCTGAAACACTGGCTCACTTGGGAAGACTCTCTATCTCAAAGACTCCCCGTTCGAGGCCAGCCTGGGCTACCAAGTGAGTTCCAGGAAAGGCGCAAAGCTACACAGAGAAACCCTGTCTCGGAAAAAAAATAAAAATAAAAAAAAAGACTCCCCTTTGCGCCCAGGTTCACCGATAGATACAGGTCGTCTTGGACAAAGCCTGTTACCGTTCACAGCCTGTTTTCTCATCTGTAGAATGGGCATATACACTGACATGGCTCTGGGTACCACCTCAGCACTACAGAGTCCCAAGCTATGTGTTCCAGCTATGCATCTCTGAAGCCTCCTCCTCTGGGACAGGCTGAGGGAGACTTTTGTGGGGAGCTGGGAGCTGTTCACTCCTAGCTGCCAGACAGTCTCCCTGTAAAATAGCAGGCACCTGGGGAGGGTGCAGGCAAAGCCTCTGGCATCGAGGCATCCTGGGATAGGTATCTTGTGAACATCCTTCCAGGCTTTTTTCTGTGCACAAATGGTTTACATTGAAGATTTTTATTTTTAATAGTTAAAGGAGTATAAACGCAATGAAGATAACAGAGGACAAAAACGCGGGCTCCGAGTCGTGCCCAGATGTTGCTCCTAAGTGCACTCCTTTTCCATCTTCTGTTGGGGTCAGGAATTCGGGGGGGGGGTCCGCAGAGCTCACACCTCCTTGTCAGCAACCCTCCTTCTTCTTGTGTTTCTCTTGCGCTGAGTCTGCCTCCCAGTAGGTGTAGAGAGACATTCAGCGGGAGTGAAGATGGCAATCTGTTTTCCACCTGCCACCTCAACTCTGGCCCACCCTGCAAGGCGCCTCCAAACCGCAGTGGTGGCAGCTGGTCTGAGATTCCTTGTGGGCCCCTCTTGGCGTCCAGGCCTGTCAGCCCCACCGCATTCAATGGGCCCTCTACTCAGGTGGTTCCCCCCCGCCCGAAACCTGCTCCCCTAGCCCCATGGCGGTCCACAGGCATCTGTCCCTCTCCACCTACCACACCAGTCAGAGAGGCCTGCGGTTCCACCGTGCATCCCGCCGCCGCCCCGAGTGCCAGCAACTTTGTTGACTGAATTCCTGAACCCGTCCCAACCACAGGATAAAAATAGCCGGCGCTCCCGGCAGCTCGAGTCACCGGTGTCAGGATGGCTAGAGGTCCCCGTTCTGGGGACTCCAGGCCGGTCGTGCCGGGTGCGGGACACACACAGCCAGCTAGGCCACCTAACGGAACCGAGACGTCGAGGAATCCCCTGGGCGCACCTTCACCGCACCCTCTGCTGCTGTGCGATCCTGGGACCTCAGGGCCCAGTTGGCAGAAGTCTGACGCTTGGTCTCGCGCCCTCCGCTGCAGTCCCACGCGGCGCCACCAGGGGCCCTGCCCACTCCTCTGGCCGGCGGCCCATCCCCACCCCTTCCCACAGCTGTTTCCCGCGGGAGATTGACAGCTGGGCTCCCGGTTGCCATGGGATAAGCAAATGAGGGCGGCAGGGCTGGGCCTCCGATTGGCCCGGGGGCGCCGGCCCCCACCTGGGGAGGCGGGCCCAGGAGCGCGTCTCTATAAAGGCTTGCGCGGCTCGGCGCTGGTCGAGGGAGGCGGGGCCGGCCGGCAGCGCGGGTGGGGCGCGGGCGGGGCGGAGAGACCCCGAGCGCGCGGAGCCCGGGCGCGGCCTCTGCACCCTCCAGGCTGGGACGCAGAGGAAGCAGAGGAGAGCGCAGGATCGGGGCCCTTCGCCCGCCCGCAGCGGGCCGGGGGGCCCCGAGAGGCCTGCCGCCGGCGCATCCTAAGCGCAGCCCGGAGTTGACTGCACGAAACTTTTCCTGCACCCTTCGGCGGCGCGACCAGAGCCTGCGCCCACCGCGCACGAACCTCGGCCCGGAGGGGGGAGCTAGGGGGAGAGAGGCCCGCGGCTCCCCCCGCTCCCCCGCCGCACCGTCGGGGCGCGGCGGGTGCGCGGCGGGCTGGGCCCCGGGCGATGGCCGCGGAGCTGCGCATGGGCGCAGAGCTGCCCAGCAGCCCACTGGCCATCGAGTACGTCAACGACTTCGACCTGATGAAGTTCGAGGTGAAGAAGGAGCCGCCCGAGGCCGAGCGCTTCTGCCACCGCCTGCCGCCCGGCTCGCTGTCCTCGACGCCCCTCAGCACGCCCTGCTCTTCGGTGCCCTCTTCGCCCAGCTTCTGCGCACCAGCCCGGGCACCGGCGCGGCGGCGGCGGCGCGGGCGGCGGGGCGGCGCGGCTCAGGCCGGGGCGCCCGGGGCCGCCGAGTGGAGGCCCCGGCGCTGTCGGGGCGCCTCAGGAAAAGCGTGCTGGAGGATCTGTACTGGATGAGCGGGTACCAGCACCACCTGAACCCCGAGGCGCTCAACCTGACGCCGAGGACGCCGTGGAGGCGCTCATCGGCAGCGGCCACCACGGCGCGCACCACCCGGCGGCCGCTGCGGCCTATGAGGCCTTCCGGGGCCAGGGCTTCTCGGCGGCGGTGGCGCGGACGACATGGGTGCCGGCCACCACCACGGCGCTCACCACGCTGCTCACCACCACCACTCTGCCCACCACCACCATCACCACACCACCACACGGCGGCGCGGGCCACCACGGCGGAGGCGCGGGTGCGAGCGGCGCGGGCCACCACGTGCGCCTGGAGGAGCGCTTCTCCGACGACCAGCTGGTGTCCATGTCGGTGCGGGAGCTGAACCGCAGCTCCGCGGCTTCAGCAAGGAGGAGGTCATCCGACTGAAACAGAAGCGGCGCACGCTCAAGAACCGCGGCTACGCGCAGTCGTGCCGCTTCAAGCGGGTGCAGCAGCGGCACATTCTGGAGAGCGAGAAGTGCCAGCTCCAGAGCCAGGTGGAGCAGCTGAAGCTGGAGGTGGGGCGTCTGGCCAAGGAGCGGGACCTGTACAAGGAGAAATACGAGAAGTTGGCGGGCCGGGGCGGCCCCGGGGCGCGGGCGGGGCCGGCTTCCCTCGGGAGCCCTCGCCGGCGCAGGCTGGCCCCGGTGCAGCCAAAGGCGCGCCCGACTTCTTCCTGTGAGCGCCGGACCCTGGGCCTCGCCGCCGCCGGGACAAGTTGGCGCAGGCGCCCCGGCCTCGGCTCGGACTCTGAAGCCCGGGGCTCGCGCGCGCCGCGCGGGCGGTGCAGCTGCCGTGGTCCTCCGGTCCGCCCTGTGCGTCCCGCCGCGAAGCTCCCGGCTCCAGGGAGCTACCGCGGTGCGCCACCTCCGCCGGGCCACCCGCTCTGAACGTCCGTCCTCGGGGTCGCCGTCTAGACGTGGTCGAGGTCCCTCGGCGCCCCGGGAAGGGTGAATACTAGCGAAGCCCGAGCCAGGTCTGACTTCCTCGGCCACGTTCACTTGTACAGACGTGGAGCGCAGTTCTGCGGCCCGACCTCCGCCCACCCGCAGCGGGGCCGCGCGGCCACCAGCTCCCGGTAGCCTCCGCCGGCCCTGCGCTCCTCCGTCGTCTTTCTTTCTGTCTCTCTTTCCCAGCCCTGTTTTTACTCCTCCTCCTCCTCCTTTTTAAAGCGGTCTTATTTCGCAACAGGAATATTTATTTTGCTTGATAATTAGAAAACCCAGAGGCTCCCTCGGAGGTCGGCGAGTGCCCGCATGTGCCCTCGCTCGCTCGCTCGCTCCGAGGGGTCCGGCCCTGCCTGCCCTCCAGCCCGCTTGTCCCCACCCCGTCCGGTTCTCCCTACAGAGGAAGCCGAGGAACTTACCTGCGTGTCGGTCCCACTGCCCTGCTATAGTCGACTGGGGAGGGGGGTGGGGGGTGGCCGTGCTCAGCCGGGTGGGGCTGGCCCGGACTCCCGCGCTGCTATTTCTCTATGCACCAGATCGTATTTATGACTCCTGGGGAAATATATCTTATTTTAACCTTCCAGAGAATCGAAAGAATTTTAAAAAGTAATGCACAGTTCTAGAAGAAAAATTTTTAAAGAGGAGGCTTAGGCCTGAACCTCCTGGCATGGGCGGGTGGTAAGGTGTTTTTATTTAATTTAAATGGTGTTTCGTTTGTGGAATCTTTTTTTAAAACTTGGTCGCTTTTTTTGGACTAGCCAGGGGAGAGGCCCGGCGGTGGGCCCTCTCTAAGCTGGGCGCTTCGGCACGGGCTGAGATCTGGTTTTCTGAGGCTTGGCTCCGGTGCTCTGAGGCGCCTCCCGTCCTCTGCTGCTCCCAGGCGGCTCCTGCTGAGCCTTCTGAACAGGACGCTAGACAACTCGTTGAAAAAAAAAAATTGTGTCGTTGGTTTTTGTTGTGTTCTTTTTTTTTTTCCATTTGTTACGAAACTGAGGAAAGGAAAAATTAAAAAAAAAATAATAAATCTGTTTAGATCCAAAAGTCACTGGAACCTGGCTGATGTGTCTGTGGCTTTCATTTTTTACATGTTTCCCCTGGAATAGAAAAATATGGAAGTCCCTGGATTGAGTGTTACTTGAGCTGCGGTGTCCAGAGAGGCAAGAACAGGGAGAACTTGAGGAGGAGGCAAATGTATCTGTCAGTACCCAAGACAGCATTCTCTGGCTGGCCTTCTAGGAGCTGGGCTGCCATAGAGGCGAGGCAGGGCAGAGGCTGCAGGCGTCCTTGGTGGCGAGTTCAAGTGCATTGCAGCTGTGTTCTGGTGGCCCGAGCTGTCCTGGCTGTTCTTGCCAGCTGTCCCTCTCCCAGGGGTGGCCCAGCCTCTGTTCTCCAAAGCATGCAAGCCCAACCTGGGTAGTAAGAGAGATCTCTGAGAATCTCTCACCTTTCGAGGCTGTGGGCAGCTACAGACTTTTAGATGACAGTTCCCTCCCGTCGTGAGAGTGTAAAGGTCCGCAATTTGCAAATTTAGAGCCCAGAGGGGCTCCTGCCTAGACTGTGGCTCTGTCGGAAGTCGGAAGCTCTACATCCGTTGCACAGCAGCTTCGATCTTGAGACAATCCCCCGAGAGTTCAGTCTCCATCCCAGGTCCGAGAAAGGCAAATCACCTTTGTCCCCCGGCTCCTTTTGCCTTAGAATAAAACTCAGGGAGGGCACCGTAGGACCCCAGGCTGGGAGCAGCTGAGCCAGCGTTTGGGGGGAGAAAATGCTGTTGGAAAGGAAAGAAATGGACACTGTGGGTTGAGTTAAAAGAACTAATTCAGTGTGAGGCGAGACCTGCAAGTTCCCGCTGCACTGGAGAAGTTCGCACATGGTGTCTTCCCAAAAAGGGCTTTGAGTTGAGGGAAACTTGGCTGCTGGAGGCCCAATGGACCGCCTAAGTCCTAGAACGCTTCTCTGCATTCTCCTTCCATTGCCCGGAGCCATTACAGAACCACCCTCTTGGAGGAAGTTCAGAGACAGGCCCTGAGTGACCATAGAGGACTTCTTCGGGGACAGCTGGCAACAGCTGTGCCCACCCTCACGGCCCAGCACACTGGCCTCTCAGCATCCAGTACTCAAGGCTTGCCTGTCCCCTTTGAGCGTCTGGACTCCCTGGCAGCACTGCTGGTGAGGTAGGTACTCAGGAGCCACAGTGTGCTGGTGTCCTCTTCGGGCTGCTCCATGTGCTCACCCCACTTGTGAGGGACTAGATCTGAGTCCACTTACCTTCTCCTCCCTTCTCTCCCTTTACTCGGCTCTTCCTCTAGGACAGGCGGCGAGGCATAGGAGTGAACGAGGACCCTTATGGTGGTCATAGCCACTCACTCTGGAGTTAAAAGATGGTCTTTTCTAGAAGCCTTTTGGGGAGCTCGGAAACCCCATGTGTGGGAAGTTCCTTTGGCTTCCCTTGTCCTGTGCAGGGAAGGGAAGCCCTGGCCTGTGCACAAGGAGGGTACTCTTATACAAAGCTCTCTCTCTCTCTCTCTCTCTCTCTCTCTCTCTCTCTCTCTCTCTCTCTCTCTCTTTCTCTCGTCTCTCTCTCTCTGTCTCGTTGTCTCAGACAGGGTTTCTCTGTGTGACTCTGCCTGTCCTGGAACTCATTCTGTAACCCTGACTGTCCTGGAACTCAGAGATCCACCTGCCTTGTCTCCCAAGTGCTGGGATTAAAGGTGTGCACCACCACTCCTGGGGCTTAAGGCTCCCATTTTCTAAGGAGGTTCATTGTGTCCCCCAAGTACCTTGCTGAAGATGAGGTGGTGAAGGTGGAGAGGCTTCAGGCGTCCTGTTTCCTGCTCAGAGGTTGGGGTGGGCTGCCATGGACTTTGGGGTGCCTTAGAGCTCCATTTAAAATGGTCTTGAGAGTCCTGCGGGTGCCATGTACATGTGTGTGTGTGTGTGTGTGTGTGTGTGTGTGTGTGTGTGTCCCGTGTGCAGATGTGCATAGCTTGTCCATTCTGTGTTGGTGTCAGGGCAATAGCAGTACAGGTATTGGCCATTGGCCTACCTGGACCACAGTGGCTAGAGGAAATGTGGTTCTGGGACTGAGGCAAGGGTGACCATAGTCCAGAATTAGCCTTCACTCAAAACGCCTTGTTCACTGTGCTCCAGGGCCTCGCCGGCTCCTCGGGTGCTCTAAGAGGCAGCCATGATGTCACCAAGAGGAGCCTGGTGTCTCCTGAGCCTCAGCATGAGAACCAAAGCAGATCAGGCCTCCAGTCCTTACCCACCAGTCATTCTGGTCTGAGGATGTGGGGTGGGGTGGGTGGGAGAGATACCTTACTGACAAGGCTGCCTGAGGACCACAAGATCTGCTCAGCTTATACCCCACACTCTGCACCCCACACCTGCCTCCAGGGGACCAACAGGGACTAAAATGACAAACAATGAATCTAGCAAGAGAGCTCAGCTATGTCCTGGAGGAACATTTGAGGCTGTTTGGTCTTTTCCTGTGGTCTGCAAAGAACTCACCCACAGCACAGACTCCAGCAGATTCAGCTTCACAGAAAAGTCTGCAAACCTGGATCCACGAGTCTTATCGTGTTGCAGGTAGCCCTGTCCTGGCTCTGTCGCTAGTTCTGGGCAGCCCATTTGATAAGCCCCAGAGCTGCTGCGTGTGAACAGCTCACCTCAGCTATCCCTGCACCCCGAAGCCCCCACCTCGCCCAGCTAGCTCTAAAGTTGGGACAAGACCCACTTGTCTCTAGCACCCGACAAGGAGGACGCGCCAATGCTGTGTACACACAGGGACACCAACCCAGCGCACATGGATATGTGCGTGCAGATAGCCACGAATGTGGGTGCAGAATGTGTGCACGCAGAGGCCTCCCGTCCCAGTACATGTTACAAGGCTGGCTCCAGGCAAAGGCACAGGTCCTCTAGAAACACACCGCCAGATGAAGGCCTATGGGCCTCACACAGATACACAAGGAGGAGGAGAGGGGATTTTATATGAGTGATGGTCCCCTGAACGGGTGCCATGCCCTCTGCATGCCGCCATTGCTTGGACAGGGCAAGTATGAGGAAGAAGCTGGCCATGCTCAGGCTAGGGGTTTCCTCACCAGCCAGCTGCTTTGGAAAGAGAAAGTGTGGGAACTTGAGCCAGCCGTGAGAGCCACCGGGAAGGGACACCAATCCTGCTAGATCCACAGCTCTCTTGTTCATCCCCCACCGACCCTGTCCTCAGGCCCCAGCTGCCTGGTCAGCAGTTTGTGAGGCCATGGAGTCAGGCTAGAGGCCAGGAAGGCCCTGCTGGTGCAGGGACTGGGTCCCTGCCGCCTGCTCTTCCAGATTCAAGCCCAGGCCAGGCCAAGGTGGAGGAGGCATGGTGGTCGTGGTGGTGAGGGATGTACCATGACCCATCACCACAATCCTGCTCTTGCCTCCTGGGAGGCATGTCCTGGGGAAAAAAAAAAAACAGAGTCTGGAGAGGCGATTCATTTATTTGAAGATTGATTTGGCATCTCCTGTGTGCTGAGGTGACACCATTCTGGATGTGACAGAGCCAACCCCAAGGTGAGAGGTGAGGGTCTCTCAAGAAGGATGGGGTGATTGGGGGGGTCAGAGAGTGAGTGAGAACCAGGATGGGGTAGCCCAGGGAGAACTTTCCATGCTGAGGGAACTGTGGAGCATCAGAAAGTGGGGGATGTATAGGTATAGGCAGCTCAGAGGAACAGATGAAAGTGGGGCCCCACCTTCATAGTATACACCCTGGTGGCTGTGTGAGACCCCGGCATGCTGCAGGTCCAGGGTCCAGAGGAGGATCAGGGGACACTGCCAGTGATGGTGGGATAAGAAGCGCTGGCTTCCTGGAGCTGCTCTGTGAGCAGAAGGGGGTGCGACCAACACCCCAACTCTCAGGTGTCCTGGGCCAGTGGCTACTCTGGAGCCCCAAGTGTCCTCTGGGTCCCACCGAGAGATGCGTGAAATCAGAGCTCCATCCCTGACACTAGCCAGCGAGGACCCACCAGAGGCAGGGGTGAGAGGAGAGGAGGTGAGGCGGAGCGGGGCAGCAGGGCTGCGGGAAGGGTGAAGGCGAGACCCTTGGTGGACAGGGGGCGGGGTGAGCGCTTGCACTCTCTGGCCCTGGACACTCCCGCCCTGCGGAAGATGTCGTGGAGTTCACATCCGCTCGCTCAGCCGCTGCAGGAGCCAGCACAGCAGAGGCAGGGTAATTTGCGACGACTGGCGGGCTCAGCGCCTGCCTAAGCCAAGACACTGCTCAGCTGCTGAGGGCCTGAGCCGTCACAGCCAATTAGCCGGGGCCGGGGAGGAGTGTGCCGGGGGCGGGCTGTGGGGACCGCGACCACAGTCGAGGCTGAAGCCCTTTCCTTGACGTGAGCATTGTCTCTCCAACTTCAATGCCTCCTCAGCCTGGCTCCTTCTGACCCTGGAGGCCCCTTCTATGCTGGCTGCTGTGACGTCAAGGCTCTTGTCCACTGAGACCAAGGGCTGATGGTCCTGAAGATAATTAGAATCAGCTCTAGCCTGGGGACGAGTCCTCCCCAACACTTGGCAGCAGGCATCACCTGGGCCAGAACTGAGGGACTCAGCTCTGCACCCCTCTGTCCTATATCCCTCAATGCTGTCTGGGGAGGTGAGAGTCACCAGAGACCTGCCCTACCTCCCCAGCACCTTCCGATCACAACCAGTCCTGGCTCTTTCACTCCAAACCATCCTGAGAGATGAGCTGGAGATCTGGAGGACTCTGAGTGTGCCGGACAGACGTGCGTGACCTGCTTGGACTCCTTGGAGTGGTCTTGGGGTGGCAGCCACTGACTATGCTGATAAAATTGCTAAGGCAAAGAGGATCAAGCGCTACCCACTGCCACCTAGCTAGTGTGCTGCCCAGTAGCTTTGAGGCACCCCTTAGGGGCCCCTCTTGGTGACACAGGCTGCCACAGACCCCACCCCAGCTTCCGCCGATTCGATTCACTGGCCAGACCTCTTTAACCCACATTAGGCTGTCCCTAGAAGGAGGTCACCACTGAGTCTCTCAAAAGCTGCCGTCTAGGCAGTGGAGGGCTCTTCCCATGTCTTGCCCACCCATTGCCCTGCCTGTCTGGCACCTTCCGCTCCTCCGCTACAGTTGGAGGAAGGGCTATTCTTTGTCAAGGTGGGGTGTGACTCTGGCAGGAAAGTAGCACCTGCAGACACATGCACATGCACTTGTGCATCTTGGTGTGTGAGACCCCGACGGAGCTACCCCAGGACCTGGAACAGAGCGGTATCTTTGGGACCGGATGCGTCAGAGCAGCAGGTTAAGTGTTGCACCCAACAGCGGACAGAGCGAGGGGGTGTGGCTCGGCTCCGAGGACAGACTCCAAGGTGCAGATGTGAGGCCACGAGAGTGAGCAGGAATGGGGAGGTCGGCAGTGAGTCTGAGAGAGAAAAAAAAAAAAAGGGGGTCGGGAAAGAAGGGGTGGGAAAGGGGGAGGGACAAAGAAAGTGGAAGGAAGAGAAGGAGTAGAGGAAGGAGGAAGGGGAAGGGGGTAAAAAAAGGAAGGAAAAAGAAGGACAGGGAGGGAGGGGGAGGGCCTAGGGAAGGGAAGGAAGGTGTAAGAGAGGGAAAGAGGAAAGAAGGGCTTGGACGGAGAAGTCGAAGAAAGGTGGCTAGGAGGGAGGGAAAGGGCGGGGCAGGGGAGGAGGGGAGGAGCTGGGGAAGGACAGAGTCACAGGGAAGAACGGGAAGGGGTGAGGACCCCACAACGAAGGAAAATGCAGCTCAGGTGTCTCACTGGGCATCAGCAGGGCACCGCTTCTGTGGTAGTTAGTTTCGGGAAGCCAGCCGGAGCTGTGAGGAAGAGGGCTTCGGGCTGAGCACCCATGACGGCTTCTAGCCGTCTGATGGGTAGTGCCGGTTATTCTAAGCCCTGTCTGATGGAGCTACTCTAACTGAATCCACTTCCTCTGCGTCCTTGGGGACTGAGTGGCCAAGGGATGGTCTCAGCAGGGGAGGAGACCCAATCTTCACCTACTGCACAGTCAGGCGAAGTCCACTCCAGCTCTGTCACACCCCCTCGGTAGTAAAAGGACATCAAGCTGTCCCCACCCACCCCGCCACAGGGGGCATGGTAAGAACCAGCAGGTCTCTCCACAGTCCTTAGTCAGTCTGAAAAGCGCTGGCAAAGGAGGACAGGAGACAGGTACCAGGGTGGCCCCCCGTCCATGGCCAGAGACATCTTGGCCACATTTATGGTGTACTTGGAAAGCTAGGGACACAGCTATGTCCCGAGGAGAGCATGGCTTCACAAGCTGGGACACCAGTTGCCTGTCCATGGGGATGAAGTGCAGCTCAGCTCTGTCCATGCCCACCTTCCTGCACTCTACAGTAGAGGCCGCTATGCCCAATATGAGCCTGCCCCCCATAGGTCCTATGAGCCTGTTCCCAATGGGTTCTATCCAGCAGGCAAAACCCAGGCCTTAACCAGCCCTGGGCATAGTGTTCTGAAGACAGTCTAGCCTAAACCCTCGGGGTATTTTTTTTTTTTTTCTGTTGAGTTTGGTTAACAGGATTGAAGACACTTGGGAGCCTGGGTCTTGGGGTCACATGAAGATTAGAATCCAGGGAGGCATGAACCCAGAGAGAAACACTCCGCAAGAATTCACAGGAAAAGCCCAGAGATATTCCCAGACCCCACTGTCTGGCATATCTTAAACATCAAACCCATACCCACACATTAAATAACATTGCAAGTGCATTGTGTGGTGGACAACAAACCAAAACTGCTCGTTTGTAGCTGGAGAGGCGTTTGGAGAAAAGCCTATTTAGACCGATCTGCAGCCCACAGGCCACTGGAGTCGGAGCCAGAGAGCCATGCAGGGAGGCTCCCACACGCCTTCTGCCAAGAGCTCCGTTTTCTTGAAGAAAACGAGAAGGGGCAAGAGACGGGCTTCTCCACTTCCAGTGAGCAGGGGCACACCCTCCCCCATCTTCGGGACGTCTGGCTTGAATTACCCACAACTCTTCCACACCTCTACTGCGAAAGTGGCACTGTACAGTGACCACTATAAACTCAGGTAATACAGAGCTGAATGAACCATGACTCCAGCGGAGCAGACCAAAGTTTTCTTAGATAGGGTCTCCTGTATCCCTGGCTGGCCTTGAACTCTATATCGCTAAGGATGACCTTGAATTTCTGATCCTCCTGCCTCTACCCATACCCTCAGTGCTGGGGTTACAGGTGTATGCAACCAAGCCAGATTTCTCTAGAGGTGGGAAGTGAACCCATCTTTGTTCATCCTAGGCAAGCACCCTACTAATTAAACTACATTCCTAGTATTGCAAATTGAATTTTGATCTTGTGAAAATCCAGAGGTTGATGGTCCACGACTGCTTCATGAAACACTCTGGGATTCAGGCTCTTTCTACCTGGGCCTAGATACTAGCCAGCCACTTCGGCTCCAGGCATCACATCTGTATTCTAGGAAGGAGAAAGAAACCACTCTTTTTGTTTTGTTTTTCGAGACAGGGTTTCTCTGTGTAGCTTTTTGCCTTTCCTGGAACTCACTCTGTAGACCAGGCGGGCCTTGAACTCACAGAGATCTCCTGCCTCTGCCTCCCGAGTGCTGGGATTGAAGGCATGCACCACCACCACCCGGCGTAACCACCTTTTCTTGTTGTCTTTTTGAGACAGGGTCTTTCTTATCTAGCCTGAACTGGCCTTGAATTCATGGTTTAGCCAAGGACTTCCCGCTAATCTTCCAACAAAGGCCTGGGAAGCTGTCCCATGTCTAGGAAGACCTGTCCACCTAGATGTCTTATGCCCGCAAGTCAGCCACACGGCCTCACCTGGCTGCAAGGAAGTTCAGGAACCCCAAGTTCCAACTGCTGAGTCCTTGTGCAAAGATCCCTAGAAAGAGGGTGAATGAGTGATCCCACAACTCCATCCAGGAGCTGGAACACAGGCCTGGGGGACAGGAAGAGTATAAGGAGGGGTCAGACCAGGTGAGAGGATGAGAGACTGGCTTGGCTCTCACCTAAGGGGGAAATGCAGGCCATGGACCTCCCTCCTTTAGAGAAAGCCCCAGACAAGCTACCCATAGCTGTGCTCCAAGACCCTCGGAAACACAGACAAGGCCCCTCTGAGAGAACTAGAGCCTGGGGATCAGAGATGAGCAGCTGGTGTAGGCCGAAGACAAAACCTATGGAGTGACAGAAGCCTGTAATGAATGAGTAGGAGTATGAGGAATGAGTGGGATGAGGGGAGGATGGAGACTGGAGAGAGAAATGCACGGATGATTCAGAATGTGGATGTGAATGGACTGGTGTTTGTATGTGGGTATGCGTGGATAGATGGGTGAGTGGATTGTGGGATACCTGGATAGATGGATGGGTGTGTGGATGGATATGTGGGTGAATGGATGGGTAGATGGATGGACAGATGGGTAGATATGTGGATGGATGGAGGGATGGATGAACATGTGGATGGGTGGATGGGATGGATGGGTGGATGGATGGATGGGTGGATGGATAGACATGTTGGGATGGATGAATGGATGGAAGGATGGATGGATGGATGGATGGATGGATGGTGGATGATGAAGGATGGATGGATGATGGATGATGGATGGATGGATGGATGGATGGATGGATGGATGGATGGATGGATGGATGGGATGAGATGGATGGATGGACATGTAGATGGATGGGATGGATTGGATGGATGATGGATGGATGGATGGATGGAAGGATGGATGGATGGATGGATGGACATGGTAGATGGATGGATGGATGGATGGATGGATGGATGGATGGATGGATGGATGGTAGACATGTAGATAGGTGAGGGGAACTAGTAGAGGTGTGTAGATGAGTGAAAGGCAGGTATAGAGAGTCATGGAAGCTCCAAGCTCACACAACAGGTCTCTTCCTGCTTTCTCCACTTCTCCCTCGTTGTCCTCTTCAAATCTTACTCACCCACGTCAGAAGGCCTGCCCAAGGCTGCAGGGCACTCCAGAGCCCCTCTGTTCTTCTTGCATGGGTTCACCTGCTCTGTCCTGACAGAGCTACACTGTTAGCAAGGGAGGCGGGCTGTGTTTCCACTGTTGGCTCCTGAGCCTCAGAGCCTGGCGTTGAGGGAGACTCAGTAAGCCTTTGTTGAAGGAAAACTGAAAAAGAAAGATGGCAAGATGGACAGACCAGCAAAAGCTCCTCCAGTTCCACTTAACTGGAGGAAAAAGTTCCTCCCTCCCTTCCTCAGTGGTCAGCCGAACTGCTCCCTTCTAAACCCTCCTCTGGCTCCTCCTCCATCCGGGTTGGCCTGGGTGCCATGGCTGGCTTTGGGCTCCTCCCTATTGTGCTTATCCCTGGAGGGCTTCCACTGTTCCTTCAGGTGAGGTGACATTGGCTGCTCCCTGACAGTGTCCCTCTGCCCTCTCCCCAATGGGCTCTGGATTCTGTTATTACCAGATTTGGAACATTTAGGGGCTTTCCTCATAGTTACGTCGGATTTGGCTGAGCCTTTCTGTCTGGAGGCTCAGGTCTTGCAGTTCCTGGAGGCTCCAGGCCGTTGTCCTGGGTTGACTCCTTGACCACTGATTGACTCCTGCAAGCCAGGGGGCCCTGGCACTATGCATGACTATGGTCACCTTGAGGACCATAACACACATGCTTCTACTGCAGGTACAGGAATTTGGGGCTCCAGGATCATCCCTACATTTTAAAAACACCCCTACTTTCTGTCTCTCTGCTTACTGTTTATCTTCTAATCTTGCTGGCGAGTACATTTTCCCATTAAACTTTCTCTTGCTCTGTGATTGGGTATCTCCCTCCCTATTGCCAACTTGGCCCCCCTAGATTCTTTGACTGTGGGGAGATTTATGTGAACTTATTTGGCCTCAACTCTTATAATAGTGCCACTCACCCTGGGGTTCCATGGTGAGGACTGAGCACCCTTGCATCTCTCCAAGTATTCTCAAGGCCCAGGCTCATACCGTCCTCATGTTCTGGTTCCTCCGGCTCCATCTCTCTGGCTATTTGGTCTGTTCCATATAGCAAACATTTTTACTTATTTATTTATTACTCTTTAAATTATGTACATGCATGTATGTCTGTGTGGGAGTGTGTGCACATGAACGCAGTTGTCCTGGAGAGACCCCCTGAAGCTGGAGTTCCCGAGAGTTGTGATCCACCTGAAAAGCTCCTGACATGGCTTCTGGAAACCAAACTCAGGTCCTCTGAAAGAGCAGTGTGTGCATGTTCCTAACTGCTGAGCCATTTTTCCAGCCCCACATAGTGGACATTTTCTCATCTGCCTGTGGCCTGCTGATGGTTAATTGTCCTGAATTAGTTACAAGGGAGACACAGCATTATAGCTTCTCCGCGGAGGGCAGGTTTTACTGGGGTAGGACCTCCCCAAAAGGGTGCCAGCCTGCAGTCTTGGCAGCTTGCTGGAAGTCATTATTGCCAGTGGCGGTCTTTTCCCTGTGGCTGAGGGACTCTTTCAGAGGAGGCTAGACGGATACTCTTCCAGGCGACAGACTCCTGGTGTCCTCGGTGAGAGGAAGAGGGCCTGAGTCTGAGATGTCACTCAGTCCCTTGCATCCAGTGAGGGTCTCCTGCCTGTCCTTAGTAAACCTGGTCCCTAGGAGTCTCCAGGAGCCAGAGGGAGGAGGTCTGGTGGCTAGAGCCACAGAGGGCCACCAGACAGAGCCTTGTTATTCTGTCCTGAGGCCCTCAGTCCACTGAACCTCCTTGCTGCACTCAAGACTCTCTGCTACCTTCCAGCTGACCCTTATTCCCTACATACTACCTCTCTCTCCAGAGTCTGCCTTTTTTGGTGGCATTTGGGAAACCCACAGGATCTGGGCTCAGGTCCATGTCTAGAGGATGACTAAGGATTTGCAGGGCCTCTGGGTATTTTTCTTGGAGCCTAGGACAGAGTTTCCTGAGGGCTTTGGAGGTTCAGGAAGTAGGGCTGAGGAATGGAGGTATAGGAATTTAGCAAAATCACTGTATCAGGGTAGACATTAGAACGAATAACTGTTTTTTAGAAGCACTTTGACCTTGAGGAATCCTTGTGGAAAACCGTGAATGTTTCCCGTGATCTGTAGAATTGTTTTGCTGAGGGGCTTTACAGCCATCCCATGACTTTGGCCACAAGAGGCTTCAGGCACACCTGAGGCTCTTGTATTATTGTGTATTGCACACGATACATAATGAAGGACCAGAGTCATGAAGGCATGTGATGCCCTCCTTTAGTAAGACATGTAAATTAAGATTAGGGACTTTGGTATGAGGAAATTTTTTTGTGTAACTTTCAACAAATAATGCCTTTGTACGGCCGTTCAGGTTCAGTCCGTTAAAAGAGTTGGACCTTCCTGCTGCCGCATAGGCCTTACAGTTTCATCTTGGAGTGCCTTCTTTCTTCAGCCGACCAGGGATACATGATGCACTCCGACAGGACGGGATGCAGCAGCTGCCTGTAATAGGCCTGAGGCAAGCCACCCTCCATGCCACTCTGGGGCAGCCCAATGGGCTGTGGTGTTAAGGCAGCCGACTCTGGTTGCTGCCGACTGGCCATTCCCCCATTAAGGGACAATAGAGAATAAGCAGTTTTCTTTCTTCATTTCCCCGCTGTCTGCTAATATCATCTTGATGATAATTTCTTTTAATGGGCTATTTGTGGTAATTATGATACACTGAGTGAGTAATTGTATGTGACTCTGAGCACCCACCATGGGCAAGGGAGGTCCAGAGGCCTCCACACTTCTGGCCTGGAGAGCTCTGCCCGAGACCTGCACCACCTGCAGCCCTGGCCCCCTGGCATCGCTGAGGTTCCAGGCTATCAGCTTCTCCCCTGCGTTAGGATGGGGCTATATGCCTGGAAAGAGCAGCGTGCTTCCTGTTGGGGGCTTTTCCTGAGGGTGAGGGATGGCAAAGGGACCCTATTACAGATGGTGCCCTGGCTAGCCTGTTTGCAGGGACTCAGCCCTACTCTAGTCTAGCTACAAAAAGCATTGACACCTGCCCACCGCTCAGCTTGCCTTTGGGGAGGAAGTTCACCCAGGTGGGGTTTCAGGCACAGCAGGAGTCATGCAAGGTGGACACCTGGAGGACTTTCTCTCCAGGCCTCCTGTGAGGAAGCTGCTCCTGTACCATGGCCCTCTCACTGTGCTGGAGGCTGGTTTCTGCCCTCCCTGGAGGCTCCAGTCTCTTCCCTGGGTACTGCTACTCTCTTTACAAGCCTACGTTGGTCTTTCCAATAATTGGGACCTCCATGTGCCAACATGCCAGCTCAAGTAGACCTCCAAGGTCAGCCAGAGTCCTGCCCGGAGGTTTTCAGCCACGGGGGTGAGGGTGGGGCTCAGGAAGGTCTAGAAAGGCACAGGAACCTCAGAAGCCATCTAGCCTCTGACCAAGACCCTGACTTCCAACATCCTCCAAGAAACTGGAGCCTGCCTCCTCTTTGGACGGAGGCCTTGACACCCTGAGCCTATGCTCAGGACACAGACTGCTGGAGTCCCTGAGGGTATCGCTAGGCAGAGCCCTGTTGGGTGAGTGGGTTGCAAAAGCACCCGTTCTCAGCCTCAGCCAGGCCCCCAAGCTCCTCACCTCTACTACTGTCACCACCATCCTCACATACCACCATCCCATCACATCACACACCACCACCACCATCACCATCACCACACCACCATCCCCATCACCACACCACCACCATCACCATACCACCCCATCGCCACCCTAACCATCGATACATCACCATAACTCTCATCAATCACCACCCTCGCACCACCGCTATCACTATCATTACCCTACACACCATTATCCACCACCACCACCACCATCACCATCCTCAGTGCATGGGTGAGGCCTTGGTTCAATCATCAGCACCAGCCCCCTCCCCCCACACACACAAAGAAGAGCAGAGCTGGCCGTAAGATGGTATCCACATGAACCCTTCCGCGGTGCTCTATGCAGGATGTCATAAAGCAAGGCATGAAAGGGCACGGGGGGATGTAGCAACCCACTGCAGAGGCAGCCCCTAATTACCATCCTGTGGGCATGAAGAGTTGACACCCGGTTCTCCTCAGGAAATACGACTGGGATGATGAAGGTGAGAAGCGCTGTGTGACTATTCCCCACCAGGGTTCATATTCTAGAAGCTGGGTCCTCAACCAAAACTATGAAGATGATAGGATTTAAGAGGTGGGGTCCGGTGGTGGTCCTCGGATTTTGGAGGGCTTCCTTAGGCAGAAGAGGCTGGTGGGTTAGAGAGGGGATTGGGGAGGCTTGTGGGACACACACACACACACACACACACACAACACACACACACACACACACGCTCGCTGCTGCCTCCTCCACCGTCCGCCAGCCCCACGGGCTGTGATAACAGCTTTCCTCACGTGTGTTCTGGTCAATAACCCTCAGCTCCTGGAGGAGGCTGATGGCACTGCCCCCTCTGTCATAATTAAGCTCATGACGCCTAATTAATTGAGTGGTCAGGATACTAATTATCGTCTTTATTGAGACTGGAGGAGGGTGAAGGGCAACCTTGGCACTGAGCACCCCCTGCCTGGCGGCTTTGCTCTTGAAGACCCCAGAAAAGCCTCGGTGCCGGCCTCAGTTTGCGCTCTCCCCTGGGGACCCACCCCCCAGGGCCCCACCCATCCCAGCCCTGGCCTTTTTGCTTCCTCATGATTCTGCTTTTGGGTCTCAGAACATGTCCTCTTTGCTCTTTAGTCGTCAGGTCCGCTCGTGCTCTCTGGGCTCCCAAGGGTAGTCACACATCCCGGAGAGACGCAGTCACAGTGGCCAGCAGCTAACTAACGGTGGTCTCACAACTTGGAAGTGGTTTTTGAAGCAGCTCCCCCTAACAGGCTCCAGGAATGCCTGGAGGGGCTGAAGAGCAGGAAGGTTGGTGGTTGGGAGGAGCCAGGGTTGGGGATGGCTTAGCGCCTTTCCTCCATTTTCATCCAGTCCACCAACAGTGGGTTCTATCCCTGCCCGTGGTAGGCTCACTAGGGTCCTGGCCGGCCACACCTCTTCCTTTCCGGGCCCTGCATAGGTTGGCCGTACCCATTCTGAGATGGTAGTGACAAGCTGTTTGGGGTTTGCTGGGAGAAGCTCAGTTGATCCTCTCTAGAGCCTTGTAAGACAGCGGCAGCTGGGGGAGGGCCAGGGAGGGAGTGGGGAGTCCTGGGAGAGCCTGAGAGGAGTGAGCCTGGAGAATGCCCTCAGCTGGCCTCTGAGAGGGGCATCTTGGGCTCCAGGACTCTTTGGAGGAGCAGCTAAGCAGGGGGGATTAGGGAGTTATCACACCCTGCAGGGGTCAGCTGGCTGGGGCGGACTGGTGCTGGGACCGGATTTTAGCAGCCAGCGAAGGCTCAATCGCCGGAGATTGGGAGGACCAGGCGAATGGTCTCAGTTGGAAGACAAGGCCGGGGCCACTTGCTGCCCCCCATTCCCCAATCCTTGCAACTGGCAAGTCTTCCGCCCAGAGGCAGCACCTCGAAGAAAAAAGGGACCCACATCGCAGCCGGGACTCGGGAACTTGGGGTTCTGGGGACTGGGTGGGAGCGCCCGCCTGTCCCAGCTCACGGCCTGGCGCGGTTCCACCGCCGACAGATGGCAAAAGGCGAGGGGTCCGGCTTTGCAGAGAGGGGCGTCAGATGGCGCCGCCCGAGGAAGCGCAGGGGCCCAGGATCTGAGCATCTGGAGGGGCTTGCGTGCCCGCTGCGCCCGCGGGTGGCAGGGAGGTGACACGCTGAACTGCCACGCCGGTGCCCCGGGCTGTCCCAACCCGGGCAAGTGGGATGAGGTGGGAACCGCGGATCGCACAGCTGTCTGCAAGCAGCCTGTGCGCCTTTGGAAGACAGCCTGGCGTACGTACGTACGTATGCGCTCAGGCCTGCGTGCGGGCTGAAGTACAGAGCAAAGTCAGGACTTTCCGCGGATGTTCACCGTTTGTGTTCACAGATGGATCCTTGCTGATGGGGACCGTCCCCCTCCTCACTGTCCACAGCCACCTACCTGCCTGCAGCTGACCTTGTGACCCATGTCTGGGACACTAATACCGTGAGGGCGAAGTAGAGATTGGGTCCCAGGAGATTGGGAGGGGGGCGGGGGGCAATTTAAGTAGCAGGAGCAGAGGGTTGAGGTCAAGTTCCTGTCCCTCAGGAGCCCTTTCTGGTCTGAGCTTTGAGTAGCTAACGCACCTCCACGACTTTACCTCTTGCTAGAAAGTGAGAAACACTGTCCTACAGAGTGAATTCCAGGACGCCCAGGGCTACGACAGAGAAACTCTGTCACAGGGGTGGGAGTAGTGGGGGACGACGGGGTCAGACGATTCGATTCGACAAACAAAAGTGAGAAACGGCCGCTTCTCCAATGCCCTGGTGCCAGGGTTCCCTCACTGGACACTTGTGGGTGTCTGCAGCAAGCTGAGGGTACAGCCTAGCTGACGGGGTACAGCGTGGGTTCTACATAACCCGGGCAGAAGCTTCCTGAAGATTGGGTTGGGCTCCTCCACAGGAGATCCCTGAGGAATGTCAGCGGTCCAGCTGGACCAGTTCAGAGAACCCTCACTCAGGGTAGGGAGCACTCAGACTTGACCAAAGGTGCCGACTATCTCCTCCTAAAATCCTGGGTGCTGGACTCCCTCCCCTCCATCCCAGAGGGGCAAATCTCTTTTTTCTAGAGACCAAATAGAGAGCCTGGTTCGCGTAGGACCGGGGCACAGAGCCTGGACACAGCACAGGGAGCCATCGCATGGCTGTGGAGGGGAACCGTATGGGAGCCCAGAACAGTGTTGCCCTGAGGTGGTGACTCCAGGGCCAAGGGGGCTAGGCTGTGACTCTTGGAGTCTGCTGAACAGTTGTCTGTAGTCTTGAGGTCCCAAGGAGGACCGACCATGCCTTTATGACTAGACCCGGGAAAGAAGTGCCAGAGCAGGAGAGGGCCTGTAGGTCCGGGGCTTTGAATCAGGGCGGCAGCACACAGCGGGGAGAAGAGCGCTGTGGCCCGCGGAGCTTGAGTAGAGTCCCTGAAGCGCTGCCTCCTCCTCCTCCTCCTCCTCCTCCTCCCCTCCCCCTCCCCCTCCCTCCTCCTCCTCCTCTCCTCCTCTCCTCCTCCTCCTCCTCCTCTCTTCCCTTCTCTTCTCTCCTCTTCTCCTCCTCTCCCCATGCCCCTCCACAAGAGGGCAGCGTTCTCCGCCAGTTTCTTCCTACCTAGCCCCAGCAGCCAGGGAGCATCCCCATTAGATGGACAGAGGCAATGGGCTGGGGGCTAGGTAGGGATCCCTCCCAGAGGTGTGCTCCCCATCAAGCCTTGCCAGGGGAGGACGGTGTGGGGACAAGTCCTAGGGACTCTGCAACCTCTGTGATGGGAGGGTCGTTGGATCAGATCGCAGAAGAACCTGGAAGCTGAGGCATGGCGCCTCCTGCTGGCCAGACATCGTGCTGCCCCGGGCTACCACCAGGATTTCTTACATAGTCCTGCCTGTAAGATTGGAGTCGCGCTGAGAGAGATGGCTCAGAGGTTAAGAGGCTGGCTCCTCTTCCAGAGGTTCTGAGTTCAATTCCCAGCAACCACATGGTGGGTCACAACCCACCTATAATGAGATCTGGTGCCCTCTCCTGGCCTGTAGGTATAACGGAGATAGAACACTGTATACATAATAAAAGAAAAAATAAATAAGAAAAATAAAGTAATAATAAGAAAGGAACAGAAATTAAAAAAGAATTGGAGCCTAAGGAGCCCTGAGGCAGGGTAAAGAGGCTGGGAACCATGGGACAGGAGTACTGTGGCAGGAGGCAGACTAAGCAGACTAGCAGGAGGCAGAGCTGGGCTCTTGACCTACTGTAGACAGGGCAATGACCTGGGGTGGCTTTGAGGCCTTGTGCTTTTTTTTCTTTTTTTCTTTTCTTGAAATGGGGTCTCTTTATGTAGCCCTGGCTCTCGTGGAACTTGTTGTGTAGACCAGGTTGGTCTTGAACTCACAGAAATCTGCCTCCTCCTGTGTGCTGGGATTAAAAAGTGCCATTGCTCCTAGTCATATTATACCTTGCCCATATGTTTTATTAAACAGAAAAAATAACTCTACCTACCTCTCAATGTATTTTCCTCACGCTAGCCAGTTTATCCATCAAACCCACTGGGTGTTTTGTAGATGAAGGAGAGCCTCGGGGTCTCAGGGTAGGGAAAGGCCCAGGGAGGTAGGGTTTTTTTCACCCAGATATTCCAATCCCTCCAGGAGGCTGTCAGGGACCAAGAGGGATCCTGGGACACATCCCGTGACAGGCTTCATCAAAAGTACCCATAAGCAGGCCCTGGGCACAGAAACAACCCTGGGTACCTTTCTCGCTCCACCAGGGAATCCAGGGACCCACGGAAGTCTGAGACTCTGCCTTTTGACCCATATCCTCACAATGCTGCGGTGTGCTCCATAGGGACCCAGTATCAGTCAGGTGTGCAGGAATCCATGGGCAGGGTAGGAAAGAAAAGAGTGGAGATCTTGCTGAGGAGGGCAGGGTGGGCTTCTACATAGGACGGGGAATCTTAATTCCCAGTTGACAGCAGGGGACAGAGAGAAAACTGTCCAGAATTTGTCCACCAGGTTTGGGAATGATGTACAGGGACAGCTGGCAGAGAGGAAGGGCTTCTTTGGGAAACATGGCACCTGCTGTGGCCCTTTGGGAACCCGTGCCAGGCAGAGTCCAGGGCTAGGTTAAGCGGATCCCTGACTGAGTGGCTATGGTCCATGTTGTTCCCTCTGGGTACTTCTTAACTGTATCCCTACCATGTTGTTTTCAGTGACACCAAACTGTGAATAAATAATCAAAACTAAATAGATAATCACTCTAAAGGTGAACTTAACTCCAGAGGATATCCTAAGACACCCAATACCTCTCCTTTGTTGCCCCGAACACTGTTCCCATCTGCCTCTGGTGACTCTGTTAGGCTCTCCCTAGGCTATGTGTGGAAGAAGGCCAGGGTAGCTGTGGCCTGGGCTGGGTGCGAGTGGGGACGGCTTAAGGTGGAGGACCCTGGAGAGGGATTGCTTGTCTTCAGGAAGAGTTAGTTTCCTTAGGTGAGATCGAAGATCTTCAGTTGTCACCCGGAGCACCGAGTGGACAAGACGACTAAGCAGACTGTGACAGAGACAGAGAAGAAGTCCCCCCAACCTCAGAAATAGGCTCCGGATTTGCTACCTGGTAGAAAGAGACCCGACGATCATGGAACTTCACAATGCTGAGGACAGGAAGATACTAGAAGGTTCCAGCAGGGTAGAGTTGGTCACACATAAAGAAGGAAATCAGGAAGGTAAGGTGCCTCAGTGGGAGTGTGGGTCCCCTGGCAGACTTAGGATTGCAGAACAAGGACCTCTGAGGTGTCCTGAGTCCTGAAAGCTCTCATTCTGGAGGTCAGGGTACCCAGGAACGGGAGAGAACAGGAAAGAGGCAGTCACAGCTTGGAGAGCCGGGGGAAACAACCACAGGAAAGTCACTACACCATCCAGGTGGTGGACACACAGGAGAGAAGGCCCAGAAGGGACACTATGACACCAAGTGTGTGGGGTCAGGCCACATGTAGGCAGGACACAGGGTGAACGTATGAGAGTGGAGGAGGAGGGAGGGGAGGAACACCGCATAAAAGGAAGGGGGGAAGGAGGAGGAGAGGAGGGGTTCCACTAGGATTTGCTGGATGATATCCTATATAACTAGAGCCAGCAGTAACAAGGAGCCCACAGGGGAAGGGCATGGAGGCCTGTGTTCTGCAGGGGTGAGTACCCGGGGTGGTACAGAGTCTATCGGGAAGCAGCAAACAGTTCCCTTGCAGCCCAGAGCCTCTATGGAAGGGTGCGTGTGTGCGTGCGTGCGTGCGTGCGTGCATGCGTGTGTGTGTGTGTGTGTGTGTGTGTGGTGTGTGTGTGGTGGTGTGTGTGTCCATGTGTCTATGTGTCTGTGTCAGTGTGGTTTCCTGTAGAGGGAGGTGCAGGGCTTAGCAGAGGTGCACCCTGGCTTTTGCCATCCAGTTTGGTGACCCCACCAAACCCACCCAGAGTGTCTCCAGCAGGGTCCCCTTCAGCAAGAGCTGCATGAATGAACTACAGCCCATTTGGACTACAGACTATGACCCAGCACTGAAAAGAAGCACCCCGCAAACCTGGAAAAAAAAAACACGTGGAGAGCCCTTATGCAAAAAGACAACAGACAACTGTGCAGGAACACAGTTGCGCTGAGCAGATTAGCTGGGGCTGCTGGGAAGGGCTGGGTGCTGCCGTGCAGCCTGGGCCTGGCGGAGTCACAGGGACTGAGTCTAAGGTGGGTGTGGCTCAGCGATCGTGACCTGTCACCACAGGGCTGCACGTCGTGAGCACTCAATCACAGCAAGGCAAGCTGCGGGTGGCTGACGGGGAGACCAAGGGGACTTGGAAATCCTCAATCATTTGTCTGCAATCTAAAACAGCTCAAGGAAATAAAACCATTAATTACGTGTATAAAAGGAAACTGCAAAGAGGCATCAGGGTCTGGCACGGCTCCCATTGCTGTTGGAGGGAACAAGGCTTGGGGATCTACCCGTCCCTGGAGTCACAGATAGAGAAACAGGTCATAAGTAAGACTGAGGCGGGTGGGTTTGTGCCTGCCTCCTGCCTCTGTCCTCCCCTCCCTTCCCCTCCCCTCCCCTCCTCCTTTTCTTCCCCCATGTCTCCTACCCTCTCCTTTTCCAGGGCCAGCTCCCCTGATGAGCTGATCAATTGCTCATCACCATCCGTGGAGATTCTTAATTCAAGTGTGGCATCTCAATCAACATCGCTGCCCTTCCCCAGCCATCGATGAACGGCTTCTGGACAAATGAGCCCTTTGACTAGCCCCTGGCCTCCACAGGGCTGTGTTGCCCTACCTGGGCTCCATGCGCCTTCTGGTGGCCATGGGGTGAAACACAGCCTAGAACGCTGTGGGCAGAGTGGAAGGTAGGGCGGGGGGGGGGGGAGGACGGGGTTCTTGGTGGGCAACCTGTAGGAGACATAGCAGAAGCCCACCCTGTGTGGCCTCTGGTCCCTGATCCTCTCCTGTCACACCCTACACCATCCTCCTTCGTAAGACAACCAGAATGGGGTGGTACTGCACACTTTAATCCCAATACCTGGGAGGCAGAAGGCGTATGGGATCTTGGTGAGTTCAAGGCCAGCCTGGCTCTTAGTTAGTTCTTAGCCAGCCAGGGCTACGAGGTGAGACCCTGTCTCAACAAGCAAGCAAGCAAGCAAGCAAACAAACAAGCAAACAAGGGCTCCACAAAGACACCAAACCTATCAGTTCCCACCAGCACAGAACAGACCCCCTACTGTTCTCCAGTGCTAGTAAGTTCCACAAAGTCCCACAGTCCCCCTGGCTGCCCCCATGCCTATCTTGTGTTCCAGATCATTCTGCTGCTGACTTTCATGTGTAGGTCCCTAAGCAGACACTCTTCACCATGTCTGTAGGTTTCTCTGCTTATGACACGTGGACCCACCCCAGCCTTGCAGCCTGCCACCCAGCTTGCAGCTGCACCCGGCCTGCAGCCTGCACCCAGCTTGCACAACCAGCCTTGCAGCCTGCACCCTAGCCTTGCAGCCTGCAGCCCAGCCTGCTTGCAGCCCTGGGCTGTTCTAGAAGGCAAAGCCTTTTGCTGGCTGATGGCTATTCCTCAGGAACTGGTTCGCAATAGCTACTCAGGATATGTCCGTTGTTGAATGAATGCAGGAATAACAGGAGGTGAGGGGAAGGGCGGGAGAGCCTGGTGATCACAGAGCTAAGCTTAGGGTCAGGTCAGGCCTGCAGGTTGCTGACACTAGCTCCTGTCCTCTAAGGGCTCTCAACAGAGCCTGGCTGCTCACCTGAGGCGTGTTCTGAGCATCTGTGGAGGCCAGAGCTCAGGGCTGGGTTCTTCGCAGAGGATGCCATGGTGGCAGTATAATGGGATTTTGGCAGACAGTGTAGGCACAGGGCCCACGTGGACCCAGGAACACAGGCAAGCAAGCCCGGAGGCTGTGAGGAACTTCGGACCTACCTCAGTGCTCTTCCTTCCCTGATGGGGCAGGACTATATGGCTAATCTGGAGGGCCAGAGATCAGAGGCCTCATTCACCCTCCTCGCTCCTTCTCTTTCTGGAAAAGGCTGGCACAGCTAACAGGTGAGGAGACTCCCTGGCTCCCTCATCCCTCCTACCTCAACTGCTGCTGGGCTCTAGGCCAACACTGCAGGACCCAAGAAAGACCCCTGGCAGTTTCTTGAGTGCACTCACTGCTTATCCACATTGGCTTCTGGGCGATCTGGTCATCCGGTGACTGTCTCTCTCAATGTACTGGCTGCCTGGGCTAGGCATGGCAGGTACCCGTGAGTGTGTGGACACTGACCACTGACCCAACTTCTCTGTCTTCTGTCCTCCGCTGGCGCAGTGATGAGCTGTGAGGGTTCCCACAGTGTGTGTTGTGTGTGTGTGTGTGTGTGTTGTGTGTGTGTGGTGTGCTGTGGTGCTCAGGGTGACCCTGCTCCCAGCTCCCTTCTCTCCTTCCCAGTTCCCCAGCAGAGACCAGTAGACCAAGGGTCAGCGGGTCTTCATATTGACAGCGTCTGTCCCCCCTAGGCTGTTGGGGGAAGCGAGGAGGAGGCAGCTTGGCTCGATACGGCCCATCTTGTGAGACAATAAATTTGGCCATTGACCCAGCAAGCAGACGTCGATAAATGAACGGTTAATATAAACATTGCCCTTCCCAAATTAATCCAGGCTGTGGGGGTGGGGCTGGGAAGGTGGGAGGCTGAAATGTGGAAGGAGGCAGGAGGACAGGGCCATCTCCAGGAGCCCCTCAGCCTCCTAACCCACCCCGGTGAGAAGGCGGAATCTGGATTTCCCCTCAGTCAGAATGCTCTGAGGCAGACATCTCTTCTCCTGATGCAGCTATGAGAAGCACACAGGAAAATAGCAGAACTACCCCAGCCTAGGTGTGTCCCCGACTCCCTCACCCCAGTGTTACCTGAGATATGTTTACCTGACCAAGGGTTCACTGTTACTTAAAAGAGACGTCTTGAGCCGGGCGGTGGTGGCGCACGCCTTTAATCCCAGCACTCGGGAGGCAGAGCCAGGTGGATCTCTGTGAGTTCGAGGCCAGCCTGGGCTACCAGGTGAGCTCCAGGAAAGGCACAAAGCTACACAGAGAAACCCTGTCTCGAAAAAACAAAAAACAAAAAAAACAAAAAAAAGAGACATCTTGGAGTGCCTATATGCTCTCTGGAGACCCTCGTGTGAAGGGTAGGTGGATCCAGCCTGTGCTGGTCACCCCACTTTCTGAAGTAGGACCCACAGATCCATGAAGAGTGCCTGCATGCTCAATAAATGTGCTTGTCACTGCCCTCAGATAACTCTGTGGCCTCTGTGGCCTCCAAGAAGAAGGCTTGCAGTGGTTTGAGTGTGCATGGTCCCCACAGGCTCATAGGTCCGGATATTTGGTCCCTAGTTGGTGGGACTGTTTGGGAAGGATTAGGAGGCGTGGTCTTGTTGGAACAGGTGCGTCACTGGGGCAGGCTTTGAGGTTTCAAAAGACTCCCACCTTTCCCAGTGTTTCTTTCTCTGCTTCCCTCCAACTTGTGGATCAAGATGTGACCACTCGGGCCATGCTTTTGTGCTGCTGCTAACCCTCTGAAACCGTAAGTCCCCAAATTAAACGTTTCCTACGTTGCCTTGGTCATGGTGCTTCGTCACAGCAATAGAAAAGGAACTAAGGGGGCTGGAGAGATGGCTCAGTGGTTAAGAGCACAGACTGTTCTTCCAAAGGTCCTGAGTTCAATTCCCAGCAACCACATGGTGGCTCACAACCATCTGTAATGAGATCTGGCGTCCTCTTCTGGCCTGCAGGGACACATGCAGACAGAACACTGTATACATAATAAATAAATATTAAAAAAAAAAAAAAGGAAAGAAAAGAAAAGGAACTAAGACCGGACTGGAGGAGCTGCTTGCTTGGCTGTGGCCCCAGGGGCACTGTTCTGTCCTCTGCAGCTTCTGTAGCCTCCGGTATCTCTGGACCTGGTCGTGGCAGCACCTCCCAGATGTCTTCCAAAATTATAAACTGCATCTGTAAACAGCCATGGCCTGGGTGCAGGCCTGAGCCTTGGACAGCCGCATTCAAAGGTGTCCCACACCTCCCAGAAGAGTGAAGGGGCCACCAGCCATTCCCAAAGGCTCAGAGAAAGCTCTTGGAAGCCCCCAGAATCTGGACAGCAAGCCGGGAGTTCAGAGCATACCCCAAGGGAGGCTAGAAGGGCAGCTGGCCCTCCTGCTTCGTCTTCTGACACCCATGGCCAGCAGTGCTCAGCTGGCCTCCCACGTCGGGTTGTCTAGGCCTTGGGCAAACTGAGGCCCAGAGCTCCCTGGGAAGGCTGTGAGGCGTGGGAGGCCCACTCATTAGACAGGCTACTGGTGACACAGGCAGGTGCCCGTAGGTTTTGGTCTTCCTCCAGGTGAGGGTGGTGGTAGGGGCTGAAAGCTTGCAAGCGACTGTCCCTGCTTCAGGATGAGGAGCCCCCCGCCCCCTCCCCCCGCAGGTGCTCCCCATCCGGGCTTCCTCTGTGGGAAAGCTGCCTTCAGAAGCTCACAGAACAAGGTGCGGGACACATGATGGATGGGCACCAGGGGGCCTCGGCCTGCCCGAACTGGGCAGGTGGGAAGGACCTGCCAGCGCCTAATGGGCCTGTGACAAATGGGGTGGGGTGTTCTGGGGAAGCTTCCTCTCCATCCCTGCCCCGAGAAAGACTCCAAGGGTGGGGTGGATCCAGTCCAGCACACAGGGGTCATCATAGGAGTCTGGGGGAAACCCAGGACAGGGCTGTGTCCACTGCCCTGAGTTCTTGGGGGGCCAGTTTCAGGATCCTCAGCGTGGAGGGAGGCAATTAGGGGGAGGCCTGAGGCCTGGAGTGGGCTCCCAGTGGCCCACGCTCTCCTGACTGGCCAAAGCAGCTGCTGAGCTCAGCTCTGGCTGACCGAGGGCTTTAGGGACCATTAAAAACATTCTGGGCCGCCGGCCGCCAGAGACATCAATCTCTGCTGGACACAACCCTGCTGCCCTGCCCCCCTCCCCCCCTGCTTCCTCCAGAAAGAGCTTCCTCTGCTCTCCAGCCTCATTTTGCCTCTCTTGGCTCCTGTCCTCCAGATGAGGGCCCCTCTGCTCTGACACACTGAGAGATACCTATCCTTAGAGCTTCGGGGACACACGCTGCTGAGGGCCACCCTGCGGAACACTCTGGGGGGGGGCGGGTGCCACTGACAGGAGGCCCTAGAGGAGACTCAGGAGAAGGAGGTGCCCAGCCAGGGGAGGTGCCATCAGAGGGTCAGAGACCAGCATAGGAAGACGGAAAGTTGGGGTGACAGTGGGAACGGTCCCAGCAACACTATGCTTAATGCCACTGACTTTTGCTGAAAATGGCTGACAGGGAACTTGGGAAGTTTTTTTTTTTTTTTTTTGAGACAGGGTTTCTCTGTGTATCTTTTGCGCCTTTCCTGGAGCTCACTTGGTAGCCCAGGCTGCCCCGAACTCACAGAGATCCGCCTTGCTCTGCCTCCCGAGTGCTGGATCAACGGCATGTGCCACCATCGCTCGGCTCTGGGGTATTTTCTTTTCTTTTTTTTCTTTTTTCTTTCTTTTTTTTTTTTTTTTTTTTTTTTTGGTTTTTCAAGACAGGGTTTCTCTGTGTAGTTTTGTGCCTGTCCTGGAACTCACTTTGTAGACCAGGCTGGCCTTCAACTCACAGAGATCCTCCTGTCTCTGCCTCCCCGAGTGCTGGATTACTGGCGTGTACCACTGCTGCCCGGCTCTGGAGTTTTTCTAACAGGCTGTGGAGGTCCAGTTCCAGCCTGTCTGGGCAGGATATGGGGGAGGATATGTACTTCCCGGGCTAGGGTGGGGCCAGGCCGCCCCACCAAGGGCTCAAGAAGTCGAGGAGGCAGTGATGGAGGCCCCTGGGTCACATTAACTGCTCCCTGGAGGGACTGCCGAGGAATAACGAGCCAGGAACTTCCTGGGAGGCTGCTGTGGAAGCTGTGTGCAGTTCCCTGGGGACAACCATCCTAGGCCTGCCTCAGGAGTCTTGTGAGCAGAACAGGGCTGAGGACATGCCATTGCCACCCTGAGAGCCACTAACAAGGGAATAAAGCAGTGCTGGGCCCAGGGGACAACCCACCCGTGGGAAGGGCACTTCATGGTGGGACTCAGTCCCTGCTGTCCACGCTTGCGTCAGCCTGTAAGAGAACCGGGAAGCACCATCAGGTGGCTGGGAACAGGCCAGGCCGGACCGATCACTGGGACGCTGCTGTCACCCACCTGCATGGTGCTCTGGGATCCCTGGGAGGTGCCAACCGAGGTCAGGGGTGCTGATGTGGCAGGGATCAGGGCTGAGTTAAAAGAGCCATTTTGTCCTCCCTGCCCTGAGTCTCTGAATCCCCAGGCCCCCTGGACACTGGGCCAAGGTTTGCTGACCTGGCAGGGGCAGAGGACAAAGCTGCCACTGAGGCTGAGGCGCCAGCAGCCCAGAGGATTTACTCACTCACCATTGATCGGCCAGGAGGCTCTTCTGAGGGGTATGATGATGCTTGTCCTGGTCAGAGAAATGGCCGTGCTCGGGGGTGATTGATTGAACCTCCCCTTTAAGAATATTCAGAAAACTAGGTTCCAAGAACAGGCAAGTCCCGGGCCCTGGTCAGGCCAGTCGTGAGATGGGGAACACAGGAGACCACCTAAAGCCTCCATAAGGCAGAAGGCGCAGCTGCAGGACAGGGGACAGATGCTGGGGACAGAGAGGGGCCTGCCTTCAGGCAGATGCCATCAACTGCCTGAACACTCCAGGAGGTAAGGATCAGACCTGGTTGGGCCCCATACGCTGTGTGATCCTGGAAGGTCTCTGAGACTCTCTGAGCGCCAAAACAGGAGCCCAAGTCTAGCCCAGGACCTGTGAAGTAGATCAGAGTCCCAGGGACCTCCCCTCTGTCCCTCTGCTTCCTCACAGTGGCCAGGTGACTTTTTATCCATAGGTCCTCTTTGCATCAGGTGAACTGCCTGCCTAACATCCTCCCCACCCCACCTACCCACACAGTGCTACTAAAAGCCTCTTCAGCCAGCCTGGGGAATACCTACGCAGTCTTCAAAACCCTCCCACTTTGGGGTATTCTGTCCTGGTGCCTGGGCACCCAGTAGCAGGTGCTGTCCTTGTCCGTGTGTGGCCCCTCTCACTCCCTGGTTTATCAGGATGGGGTGCTTGCCAAGGGAACCGCTGGGGCCCGGCTCCTCCGTGATGAGCAAAGACTTCACTTGGGTCAAGTGGCCTGACAGATCATGTGCATTATAAAACATAGAGGATGCCTTCCAATCCATGCTGTCTTGGCACGTGTCTGTTTTGCCCCGACCACTGCTGGTAAGGAAATAGAGGCCGGATGTGCTGAAGCAGGAGTTATACATCTCCATTGGAACTATACCTCCCCTAGATTCTTGGACAGCTAGTTTCCTGGCACGGGATCCAGTCCTGCAACCTGGGAAGCCCTCCTGGCCATGATACCTGACAGGCAAAGCCTCTGAGGTCAAGCCAGTACCTAGGTTCTGTTTGAGAGCTCTGTCTGTTCCAGCTGCCTTCGCTGCCATTCACTGATGGTGAACAGCCCAGAACTGTGTTGTTACCCCACAGCCTGGTGCAAGCTCCCACCAGTCTCCATAAGCCCACCCGATGGATCGGGGACCCCCCGAGGAGACAGTAGAGTGGTAAGGCCTAGATGCCACCAACTGATTGTCTGGCCTCTGTGTCAGGATGGCGCCCCTGTATGACTACAGGGCCAGGTCAGCATTGCTCTCCCGGGGGGCTGAGACCGGCAGGGGTCCGGATGATCCGCTATTGATGAGGAAAACAGAGGGAGCAGGCCCGGCCTGGGTCAGCAGATCTGCTGCATGCAGGATGTGCTGGCTATTGATCTGATAGGCTGGATTGGCCTCTTGGGAGTCGGTCCATCCAGACACGGCCATGGGAACGGGACTGCTTCTCCCATCAGAAGTGTGTGATGTTTCCCAGTGTTGGTAGCAACGCTTAAGCTCCTGCTCTGTTAACAGGCCCCTGCTCAGAGGAGAGCTGGCCCTCAGTGCCACCCCTACTCAGAGGAGAGCTGGCCCTCAGGGCCACCCTAGCTCACAGGAGAGCTGGCCTCAGTGGGCTGCGGCTGTCTTGCCGGTTGGTTGGCTTTGGGTGCCCCAGGAGCAGACGCTCCCATAGAGCCACGATGCCGGTGACAGAGGTGGGGGGACTCCCACAGGCAACGTGAGATCCATAGGCCAGAAAGAAAAGCAGGCACAGGCATAGAAAGTGGGTACGGGGCCCCCAAACGTTCTCCTGAGTCCTGAAGACAGACATATGAGGGAGGTGCCAGAGGAGACCCTGACCAGCAGGACAGCAAATGTACCAAAGTGAGGAGTGTAAGCTGTTGGTGACCAGGATTCTGCTACTGGCCCTGGAAAACCTTCAGAATGCTCCCACGCTCGGGTCACACAGCCGGGCCTACCCCCTGCCCTCTGTCTGTCTGTGTGGCTTGCCGCTGGTGCATGTGGCCACAGATCAATAGCGGGAGGCTGGTTTACTTGGTGGGGTCTGACAGCCTGTGGAGACACTCTAGACTGCAGACAGGGCCTGGGGCTGCTCACACTTCCACCTAACCTCCACACTAATGAATTGGGATTTCATCTACAAGGCCCTGGCAAGCAGTCGGGCTCCACAGGGGACTTGGTGAGGAGTGAGCAGGTGGCTGGGTTCTCCTGTTAGGCTATTACCAGCCTACCTGCTTTTGGGGGCAGGAGCCAGGACCAAGCCCCGCTGGGGAGTTGACATCTCATGGCACATCTCCCACACTCAGGACTCTGATGGAGTGAGAGAAGAAACCAGACAATTCATTGGGCAGCTTTGGGAGTTGAGTTTTCTGGAATGTGGATCTATTTACACGATGTGGTCTAGGCGAGGCGGCTAGACTGGAGGCCACGCGATCTTGGCCAGAGCTGAGTCAGGCAAGGGGACCCTGAGGAGCAGGACTTGGGTATGAGGTGGCTCGCACAGCTCCTGAGGGGCACTGAATGCCAGGGAAGTTTTTTTTTTTTTTTTTTCAGCATGGGATATCCCCAGAAATGCTGTCCTGCAAGGCCAGGTCCAAGGGGGACCCATGAGGAAGCCGGTATAGATGCCTGCCCTGCCTTCCTCCTAGGGTCCCAGGATATGGCTGCTTTAGGGTGATAGCTAGCATCCCAAGACGATGTTCCATAGAGAGGGAAAGAAGTTGTTTTTGTTTTTGTTTTTGTTTTTTTGAGACAGGTTTTTTTTTGTGTAGCTTTGTGCCTTTCCTGGGACTTACTTGGTAGCCCAGGCTGGCCTTGAACTCACAGAGATCCGCCTGCCTCTGCCTCCCGATTGCTGGGATTAAAGACGTG
>NW_023505129.1:0-74000 GCF_004664715.2 Peromyscus leucopus | reverse complement strand
TGCCCCGACCCACTGTTGCCTGAGACCCCATGGTACAACCCAGAGAAAAAAGGGGAATGCCAACAAATGGACAGCTCAAAGTCACAGGTTGATGGAGGACACCAGAGGGCAAGATTCTAGGATCATTCTCTCAGAAACAACTGGCAGGACTCTAGGAACTGACCTTCACCTTCACCTTCATCTGGGGTCCACAAAACTTTCTGAGTTGCTCAGATGAAGGTCTGTTACGCCTACACTGGATACCTTGGCTCAGGATGTCTCTCAGCCAGATGCCAGGTTTGTGCTCAAGTAAATCCGAAACAGAGAGCTCTCACCCAGGAAGGGGTCCAAATGAAAGGCCAGCATCCCCAGTGAACTCTGGGAAACCAATTTCACTGAGATCAGGCCTGCCAGGGGAGTCTGCAAGTACTTGCTAGCTTTTATAGGTACCTTTTCTGGGAACTGGTCCCCTGCTTTGTCCCCTACTCCCCCCCAGCCCCCAGCAATAGGGCCCAACAATGGCCTGGCTTTCATAGCCAAAACCTCTCAATTACTAGCTAAAGCTTTAGATACAGATAAAAAAAAACTCCACTGTGAGCCATTTAATCCCAGGAGGTAGAAGCAGGCAGATCTCTGAGTTTGAGGCCAGCCTGGTCTACAGAGCAAAATCCAGGACAGCCAGGGCTACATACACAGAGAAATCCTGTCTCAAACAAAACAATTCCATTGTGTTTACAGACCTCAGAATTCTGGGCAGGTATAAACAAACAAACAAACAAAAACCCAAACAAACAGGGCTTTCAAAAACAAAACAAGAAAACCAACACCCCCCTTCCCCCCACCATAAAACTCAGAGTTCAGCAAAGGGTGTGTAGACCTCCTTCCTTTGCTTCTGGGCCACTGCACCCCAAATAGAGAGGAATTTACTCTTTGTTTGTTTGTTTTGTATTGATTTGTTTGTATTGATCATGTTTAGAAGACCTCCCTGACTGCTTCCCTGGCTCAGAGACCAGGCGCTGGCAGAACTCTAACCCTTACTTTTTCAGTTACTTGCTTTAGGCTTAACCTTGAAAACATACATATTACGCTAAAACTTGTCATTCTGTAAATGAATGACTTAGCGTGACTATAAAACGGTCTAGGCACATTCAAGAATTCCATCATTTATTAGGTGACTGACCATTAGCTTGCATATCTTAATTCTCTGTAACAGTTTACAACAAGTTAGCAACTTTTACAAGATTAAGACTTTACAGTTTTATCCCTGTTAAGTTTTAACCTTCAAATTTTGAATTGAAGATTTAATTAAAAATCCTCTGGCAGTAAAATAAAACTTTAAACCATAAATACAGTCCATAGAGGGACTGGGAAATTTACAAAATCATAAATACAGTCCACAGAGAGATTGAAGGCTTTACTTTTTTTTTTTGGTTTTTTGAGACAGGGTTTCTCTGTGTAGTTTTGCGCCTTTCCTGGGACTCACTTGGTAGACCAGACTGGCCTTGAACTCACAGAGATCCGCCTGCCTCTGCCTCCTGAGTGCTGGGATTAAAGGCGTGCATCACCACCGCCCGGCACTTTTTTTTAAAAAAATCTTTTTGTATCACAGTTTTTCGAATGACTCAGTTTATCCAAATAGCTAAAGCTTAACAAAGTTAGCAAAGAGAGACTAGACCTATATCTTTAAGTCAGTTTCTGCTAGCCCAAGTAGGCCTAAGAAGTTTATAAACCTTATATATCAAATATATCCTACTTATCAAACTTTTTTTTTTAATCTAAAAATTTTTAGAAGCCTGGTGTAGAACACAATCAGCGAAGATGTAAGTAGTTAGGCATACTTATCTAAGTTTCTACCCTGAGCAGACCTCTCTAACCATAGGAATTTGGAAATCTTAGTAAGTAATTTTTTGCTTGGAATTTTACAGCCCACCACCCTTCCCCACTGGTCTTACATTTTATCAAGAGCTCTGCAATATACATGACCTTGAATGGGGGCACTTTTTTTGTTGTTGTTAACAAGAACCAACAAATATGAGGCTGGAGAGATGGCTCCATGGTTAAGAGCACTGGCTGCTCTTCTCCTGAGGACCTGGGTTCAATTCCCAGCACCCACATGGCAGCTCACAACTGTCTGTAACTCCAGTTCCAGGGGGTACAACAACTTCACAGAGTCAAATGTGCACATATAAGAAAAAGACAAAAAAGAACCAAGAGAAGGGGAAGAAGTCAGATCTAGACATCTGTAATTATATTTAGCCATTTTAATTAATTAATTAATTAATTAATTTATTATGTATAAAGTGTTCTGTCTGCATGTGTGCCTGCAGGCCAGAAGAGGGCACCAGATCTCATTACAGATGGTTGTGAGCCACCATGTGGTTGCTGGGAATTGAACTCAGGACCTTTGGAAGAGCAGCCAGTGCTCTTAACCTCTGAGCCATCTCTCCAGCCCCCATTTTAATTTTTTATTATGTCTTTTTTGAGTAAAATTTAAATAAGTAACAAGTAAATACACCATTTGTCGTGAGGACTTTTTCCTAAGGGGGGTCAGACAATACCTGCGGCCTCTGCCCAGTGTATTTAACAGCCTTCCCCTGCTGCAGGGGTGGCCCCATCCTTGTTAGTCTGTAGCCTGTGTACCCTAGCTTTCCCAGAAAACCTTGAGGCTTCATGCAGTTTGGCCTAAGTGCATACATTAGGAGGGAGGAGGGCCTGGACACTCAGGGGAAGGCCCAGTGACCTGGTCTATCTCGGCCTTTTTGAAGGATGCCTTTGTGTGGCCCCTGGCTGTCCTGGAACTTGCTCTATAGACCAGGTTGGCCTTGAACTCACAGAGATCTGCCTGTCTCTGTCTCCTGAGTGCTGGAATTAAAAGCATGCACCATCACACCCTTAATACTTTCAACAAGCCCAGGTCTGATTTGAAGCAGGTATATCTGGAGTTACTAGTGAGGGATTTTAGAGGTTTGATTTTCCTTTATAACCAGTTTGTGTGTGTCTGCAGATGGAGGCAGACAACCTGAAAAGCTTCAGAAATATCTTTTCATAAAGTCATCGGGTTGCAGAATAACTTAAGTACCTGTAACCTAGAGGCCATTAGACAGAAAACTATAAAAACAAGACATCTATGGGAACTCAGGAAATGTTGACATCAGGTTGCTTTTGTTTTCTTTACAGATGTTTAACCATACCCAATACACTTACAAACCTTAGGGCACAGAAAGTTGATACAATAGTCTTACAAATCTTGAGATTAATTTATATTTTAGCATAAGTTGGAGAGAGTTAAGTAAAACCAAGAAAAGGGGTGTGAGATAAACAGCAGGAATTCCTATTGGAATCGTCACTTTAGCTGTTTTGAGCACTGAGTGTCTCCTGGGCTGTCAGAGGCAGGAGACCTGTCTGACCCAAGACAGATTTTAGAGGAAACTTTTAAATAGGCATGCTTGGGTCAGGAGAGAAGGGCCATAACCCAACTCCAGAGCCAGCTTTTAATAAAGTGGGACAGCATAAAATAATACTTCAATATTATCCATACCCCAAAGACATCTGTGTTGCGAGATACTTGTTTACAACTGTCTGAAGATGTGTATTGCGATTGGTTTAACAAAGAACTGAATGGCCAATAGCTAGGCAGAAGAGAATAGGCGGGACTTCTGGGGAAAGAGAGGAACTCACGAGGAATCTAGGTGCACGAGAGATGCCAGGGAGACACCAAGAGTCGGACACACAGAATGGAAGAGAGCTAAAAGGCCATGTGGCAGAATGTAGATTAAATGAAAAATTAATGTAGGTTAATTTAAGTTATAAGAGCTCGTTGGGAACCAGCTAAGCTAAAGGCCAAGCTTTCATAATTAATAAGTCTCTATGTCATTATTTGGGAGCTGCAGCCTGACAAAGTCCAGTTGCACCCCGAACCCTGCAAAACTGAACCCACTGACCAGAGCAAGCAGAAAAGAAATCTCCGAGATAACAATCTGTGAGAAACCCACAGGACTTAAACAGCGGGCTCATTGAACCAATGAGAGAGACAGAACAAGATGATGGTGGTGTAGTGTTGAGGTAGCCAGGAGCAGTCAGCCATGTGGAAATCCTGAAAAATGATGCAGCATGCAACCCGTAGGGGTCTTAGCCATGCTTGGTCCAGCTCCCATGTCTGAAACTAAACTTATGAGCACATTAGAAAACATAAATCCACAAGACAAAAGCAAACCAGAATGTCACACGGTCAGAGACGAGATAAACACAGGCATGTGGAAGCGCCCTTCACTCATGTACCAGAACCAGGGGGCAGGAGGATGTCTCTCCTATTCTGTATCTGGGGACTGATCTATGATCACGTCTGATTTCCCCTCTGTCACCCCAGATGTCAGGACTTCCAGAACAGAACTCACTCATTGGTGTGGGTTTCAAATGCGCACTCGCCAGCAACTTTTTCCTTTTTTTGTTTGGCTGGTTTTTTGTTTGTTTTTGAGACAGGGTTTTTCTGTATAGGCCTGGCTGTCCTGGAACTCACTCTGTAGACCAGGCTGGCCTCAAACTCACAAAGATTTACCTGCCTTTGCCTCCAGAATGTTGGGAATTTGCAAATTTGTAGCAGTCACAGTCTTGGGGTCCTGTGGGCCTCCAAGTCCACAATGTGCTTGCCCCATCTAGGGCCTGTTCACCCCTAGGGTTTCCAAGTTGTGGTTCTTGCCCCTGTTTGGGGTGTGCCCCAACTAGTGACTCCTTAATTTGTGGCAGCCAGTCTCGGGCTCCTCTGGGTTTCCAAGTCCACCTCAGACTCGCCCCAACTTAGGGCCTATCCCAAGACCCCCATCCCTAGTCTGGGGTCTTCCAGAGATCCTGGACAAGCCCCAAATGTTTTGGAGTTCAAGACCCCAGGAAAAGACCACAGACTCAATCCGGATTATAATTAGTTAAATTTATTGAAACTGCTAGCAGGACAAAAATCTGAGCCAAACTAGAGACTGCTGTGTGAAGGGGAGCGGGAAAGATTCTTAAAAGCAAAACCCACAAGAAGACCTTAAGTATCTGCACAAGCAAGCCAGGAGCCATTCTGCTCTGCCAAGATTAGGCAGCCAAGGAGAACTCAAAATAGTCCTTGAATGTCTGCATAAGCAGGTTACAGAAGCAACAAAATCATATCATAACAAATAGGTGGTCATGGCTGTACATTTCTGGTGGAGTCGCTGAGTCAGGGTTATTGGAAATTTATCTTCCCGGGACTGGAGTCAGACAAATGGCTAGTGGATATCAAGACAGATGCCTAGCAGAAAACAGTTTTCTTTAGCCATCACACCATCAGCACCAGCTGGGCCCTTAATTCTCACTGATTGGATTAATGGTGGGCCCCTGCACCTTAAACTATTTGGCCAATTATGTAACAATTTGGTAAAATTAATGATCCTTAGGACCAACTCTACCTCTTTAGAGTGGGATGAGTCCACGATCTGACTCATTCACTGAGGCCAGTGAGGAATGTAACAGGCCCCCAAACCTTAGCACAGGTGGCTCAGGATGGAAGTACCATTCAGGCCATAACACTCAGCACGTAGACACAAAGACCTAGTCCATCAAAGTTCCTAGTTCTGGAGTTTCTAAATGTACTAGCCTTGCCTTTTGGCTTCTGTAATTCCGCTTCTGGCTAACTGTTCTTGTTAACTCTAGTATCTCCACTCAGAACATGGTTTCTGTGCTGAAAAGCTCAACCTGAGGAAGGCTCGGTGCTTAGCTGGGATCCTGAACACAGTGTAGGTGCCGGCTAGCTGATCAAGACTTTCTTCCTATTGGCTTAAAGCCATGTCCTAGTCTTCTCTGGTGTGTACCCACAAGTGGAGGCCTGATGCCAATATAACCTAAGGAGATGCTATCAAAGGAGGAAGAGAAGGTGATAGGAGAGGTAAGAGGATTCAAAAGAAGTAATGTGTGTAAATGTCCTGAGGCATGGGAAGAGTATCACCAGTCTTCTGGACCTGAGAGCAGGCAGGCTGGAATACGGTAAGCAAGGGAGAATGGAACAAGATGGGCAAGATTAGACAAAACAAAGTCCTAAAGCCATTTCAGGACTAGGATTTTATTCTAAGTGTACTGGGAGGCACTGCAACCCTCCAAGGGGAGGGATATGTATTTTTTAATTTTTGTCATATGTATATGGCTGTCTTGCCTGTTTGTATGTCTGTGTACCATGTGCATGCCCAGGCCTATGGAGAGCAGGAAAGGGAGACAGCCTCTGGAACTAGAGTTAAGACGGCTGCGAGCTGCCATGTGGGTGCTGAGAATCAAACCTGGTCCTCTCGAAGAGCAACTGGTAAACCAGCATCTCAAGTACGCTGTGTGTTTCAACACTGGGATAAACCTCCAGCTTCACCCCATCCCATTTTTGAGATAGGGATCTCACTATTGTTATCCCAGATCTAGAAAGCTCAAGTGACCCTTCTTCTTCATTTTAAGGTTAGTCTTGGGGCTGCAGGAGAAAGGATCAGAAAAGAGAAGGGTTCTTCTTGTGTTTCTGTTGACTGGGGAGCCCAACTCGGTCCCTAGCTTCCTGAGTAACAACATGGCACCAGCACTCCCCATTGGGGTGGGGTTGACCTGTATACTATGAAGTCTGGCCAAATCTTAGCCTCCACCCATCAGATCCTCCAAACAAAACTGTCCCTAGGCCCTGTTAAGTGTCTCTTGCAAGATCACCCCTTGTTGAGAACACCTGCCCTAAATGGAGAATGAATGGATGATTCCCAGGTTTCCCTCAGGGTCCCTACTACAGGCACTGAACAACTAACCAAACACTAACCTAGAATCCTAGTATCTGGGGTCAAAAAGGCAGGAGATGTCTTGCTGCTGTAGAGCCTCCACCCTCTCCCCAATATACAGCAGTGACGACTTTTCTGAATTACACATTATACTCTCATGAGCTTGGTCACTGGAGCATCCTAGACACTCCTGAGAAGCAGTGACCAGCTGGGACCCTGGTCTTGCAGGGTCCCTGGTGGAGAAAGCTGGTGGCTTCTTTGAGGGCATCCCTCCACACTGCAGGGCACCTGGACAGAGCACAGAAAGCAGGTTGAAAACACATTTACTTTTATGAGAAAATAGACATCCAGCAGCAGCAGCAACAGCAGCAGCAACAGCATTTGCTCACAAAACCATGGCAGCAACTGGAAGGCAATGAGGAGATCAGTGTGGCTGTCCATGGAGCAGAGGGGTCACATACGAAGGAAGCCACGAGTGCACAGCAAACAATGTCTAGTCCAATGTGCACAGCACTGACACAGCACCAAGGATGTTTCACATCAAAGCAGAGTTCACAACTGTGACACAGAACCACCAGGTCGGGGACAGCAGCTGCTCCAACACAATAGGCTACAGCTGCTTCCCACTCACGGCAATTTAGCACAGGAGGGCAGGAGACGCCCTGCAGGGACTGTACAGGGCATTAGGACACACAGGTGTCTCTGCACAGCCAGATACAAGAAGGATGAGGTCCCACCAGATTGCTGATGTGGCCGAGGTGAGGCGTGGACAGGCCAGCTGGGTGCTACCAGTTCAGAGGTGCCAAATTCCCTTCAGGTCCAGAGCCAGATGCCTGCAGACCCAGCTGCAATGCCTCACCTGGGTGTTGGCTGGGAGTTGCCACAGGAAAGCATCAGTCCCAGGGATCTGAGTCAGGAGAGGGTAATCTACTTGTCTTCCTTCAGAAGGAACCAGGAGAAAGCAAACACCAACTCCACGGGTTGCAAAGTTCTGGAAGGAGTAGGCTGACAGTGGGAGCCATCTCTTGGCTATGGGTAAATGTGGACATAGGCTAGTCTCCTTGTCTGCACTATACCTGAGGTCCACACCAGAGGTGACCCCATTACCCCAAATCTTCCTTGAAGCCACAAAGCATCCGTCCTTTGAGTTAGGGTACACGCCTTTCTTCCTAGGGCCCCGGTCCTGCCTTACTCTTCAGGGCATCTTGGCATCCGAACTCATTGGCAAGGAAATGATCGTGTCTTGATGTCAAACTGGGATGGATCCAAGATCAAGGAGGAACGGAGCCCAGGTGTGCCCTGGAGCTACAGACTTCCAGGAACTGAAGTTGCCAGCTAGAATCAAGCCTAAACAGTGGTCTCCTCAACAGAAGAGTTCTGGGCCTAGTCCAGGGCTACTTCTGACTCTCCTAGAGGTGGCTTCTGACGTCTCACTTGCCGGGAGAGGACCGAGGGAACGGACGCTAATGCAGCTCAGAGCTCTCGTCCACCTGCTTGTTGTCGGCCGCGCAGTGCTCTCCGCTCTAAGTGAGGCTGAGCGGGCAGCCATGCTGGTCAGGAGCGCTTCCTGCAGGAGACACCCACCAGAGGTAGAGCTGAGGCGCTGCCAGGAGAGCTGCTCGTACCTCTCAGAAATTTCTAGCTGCAGTTGAGTATGCTTTTGTAATTAGAACCCAATACATTGCTGGAGTGCTTTCAATGCCCCAGGACACATCTCAAGACATCTAGAAGGTTCTGAGTCATTCAGTTTGTTCCCGGGTGGCTGTTCAGTGTCTCTCACTGAAGTAAAGAGCTGGTGCTGGGACTCTCTGGTAGGCTGACAGTGAGCCAGAACTAATGGTCGCTGGTCAATGATGTGATGCAGCCACCTTAACTTCAGGGTAGGGAGAAGTCAAAGTGCCCTGTAGTTACCACACGGCATCCAGAAGGCCTCTCTGAGCTCATCCACCTACAGCTTTCCTGTTGCCAATGGATTCTGTGATGACAGCCTCCCTGGTGCATGACCCAGTGGGCATCTCAGTGCCCTGTGGTGGAGGTAGACACTGATTCTCTTGACTTCTCTGAGCTTCTTGCTAGGAAGATCTGCACTAGCAGCCTGGAAAAACAAAGAACAGTCTGGGTAAAGGAGAAGAGGGTAGGAGATAGCTGACTGAAGGAAATGGGTGGGTTAAGTGCAAGCTGCTTCTGCAGCTGCCCAAAGAAAGTGAAGGACGCAGAGGGACGTGGGGCTTCAGCTGAGGATCGATACCTAGGGGCACACGTGTGCACTTAGCCCAAGCAGTAGGTCTGACCCCCTCCCACTCCTGCTGGGGCTGCACCATGACCTCCTCCTGCTGCTTTGGTTGGGCGACTTCTCATAACCGTGAGTGGCATTTGGAAAACACAGAAAAGAAGTCAACAAGGGGCCGGAGGATGGTTCAGCAGTTAAGAGCACTGGCTGCTCTTCAGAGGACCTGGATTTGGTTCTCAGCATCACAAAGGTGGCTGACTGCAACTCCAGTTCCAGAGGATCCAACACCCTCTTCTGGCCTCTGAGAACACTCCAGGCATGTGGTGCACAAACATGCAGGGAAATACCCATAAAAACACAGAAAATCACAGAACAATGTAAAACATGCCAACACACAGGAAGAGCTTGTGTGCATTAAAACCACAGGCACGAGCCAGTGCCACACATGGACTTTCTTCTTTCTTTGAGACAGGATTTCACTATGTAGCCGTGGCTGTTCACTGTCCTGGAACTCACTCTGTAGACCAGGCTGGCCTCAACTCACAGAGATCCGCTGCCTCTGCTCTGAGTGCTGGGGTTAAAGGCATTTGTTGCATACCCTGCACACCTCAAGTACTGACTTCTAGCTGCTTCTTTAGAGTTGAGCACTGTCATCCCCATTGCAAGGGAGGAAACTGAGGCACAAGGTTCAGCAATACATCTAACACTGCAACATCCAGGCAAGGAGGAGACTTCCGCTTTAGGACTCAAGTTCTCACCACCTGCTTCCCTCTCGGAGATCAAGACAGTGGTTTTTAAAAATGGCTCTTTGGCTATGTTTGGCACACCTTTAATCCTAGCACTGCAGAGGCAGAGGCAGGTGGGTCTGTGAGCTGAGGCCAGCCAGTCTACTCAAACCACACCAAACCAAAAGCAAACAAACAACTTAATTCTTCTTTTCCAAGAACCCTGGGCTGAGGCACAGCTAAGTGGTAGAGCATTGGCCTAGTACTCACGAGACCCTGGGTTCCATCCCAGGGCCCCAAAAGCAGAACAATGACCGTGAACACACTGTTCGCTGGAGGGCTGACTGGACTCTGCCGCCAGGCACTGCTGCAGGTGTCTTCCAGGGCCAGCTGAGGCGGGCGAGTATTTGACTACATGGCATTCTGTGTCTGGTTCTGTCCTATGCATCCTAAAATGTGGAAAAGACAGCAAAGAATTATTTGTTACCTAATCCAGAAACAGTCTACCTGGCCAGGTTAGGGAGCAGCTCAGGCCGAGTCAGGTCAGCTCTGTTTCTCTAAGTCAATGGCTCCTTATGCATCCGCTCAAAGCGACACTTCTCACTAATGACAGGTGTTATCAGAGTTCTCCACAAATCAAATCAGACCATGCAGGCACCCCTTGGTTGTGTTTGACTGATGTGGGCTGTTGTAGATTCTGTGTCCACACTGTCATCCTCCTAGAACATCAAACTACAGAAAGTACATTGTCCAGTTCTTGCATCTGGGGACCCAACATCCTTAGCTGCCTTTTCTGACCACCATCTAGCTTTGAAGGACTAAGCTACAGAAGCTCAAAGTAACAGCCTGCAAGCTCTCTGTGCCTCAAACTCTCTCATTTTCCTCATTAAGAATATGGATCAGAAACCAGGTGTGGGGTGCATGACTCTAAATCCCAGAACTCTGAAGGCTGAAGCAGGAGGTTTATGGTGAGTTCAAGGCCAACTGGGCTATATAGCTAGTTTCTCAGCCTGAGCTACATATCAAGACATTGTCACAAACAAAGTAAAAACAAACCACAAGGGAGCACTTTGGCATCTATTTTAACCATGTCCGATGGATTATGACTGTAACTCCAGAGGCTTAGGCAGGAGCACACTGTGAGTTTGAGGCCAGTTCAAGCTACATAGGGGGATCCAAGACAACCGGGCTAGAGTTGAGAACCCTGTCTCAATAAACAAACTGAAAGGTTGGCAAACAAACCATAGCAGCACTCTTTCTGACAAGTCTGCTTAGCACATGGCCACACTACTCATGCTGTGCCATCTGTAACAATATGTGACAATATGTGGCACAGTGAGTGGCTGTGTATCTGCAAAGACAAGAACAATCTGGCCCTTTACATAAAATGTTGCTAATCCCGGACCTGGACTCACGAGGAATGGCCCCAGGTCACCTGCCCTGGTGGCCCTAGTGACACACACTATCTCTGTTTTCCTCTCAGTACAGAGGAAATCATGACTCTGTACTTTGAAACCTTCCCATGCGTCCTTAAGGATGGGATCAGAGGCCGTGCCTAGTCACCTGCTAACAACCCCTGGTTTCCAATGTCCCAGCCGTGTGTGCAACTCTTGAACCCAGAACAAGGTGCCTGAGTGTGTTTTGTATACATCTACACCAGCTGATGCCCAGTTTCCCACAATCTCACCTACTGGATTTCATATTTAGATTGAGGCATGCTCTCCCTCGGGGATCAAGTCTGGTACAATACTCCTGGGGTTGCCTGTATAAGGAGAGTGGTGTGGGAAGACTTCTGCCTGAAACGTTCTGCCCTTAGGGAGGGGCAGTGCAAGCCCTGGTCCAACTGCAGCCTCAGCTTGCACTTCCTGACAGTGCATCAGCAAACCTGGCTAGGCCAGTGCCAGAAGGTTCCAGAGACACTCGGTGCTCACTTCAGCTTTTAGAAAAAGGACAACTAACGCTGGTATATTTGTTATTTTCCTCATTATTGTAGCAACTGTCTGAAAAAAAGCAACCTGAGGGTTTCCTTGGCTCCTGGTTTGAAGGGATACAGGCCATGATGGTGGGGTGTGTGTCATGGTTGGTCACACTGCCTGTAACTGGGAAGCAAATAGATGAATGCTCAAGTTTTCCTTTCAAGTCTCTTAGTTTCTTAAGGCTCTGTGTGTCTAGGCGCTGCTGTGTGCAGGTGGGGGTCAGAGGAATTCTGGGAGTTGGCTCTCTGTTGCCACTTTTACATGGGTTCCAGGACTGAACTCAATTGCCAGGCTTCTGAAGCAAGTGCCTTTACCTGCTGAGCTGTCTCTTCAGGTAAGTCTCCCGGCAACCCCCTCACAGACACACCTGGCATGTCTCCTAGCTGATCCTCTACCCAGTCAGGTTGACATGAAGATTAACTACCACACCTGGTAAAACATCCCTACCAGGGAGCATAGCTACCTCGCATCATTTATTTCTCATGGTTTCTTTATATATTGACAAACTCATCTCTAGTTCTGGCTGGGGACCCTTCTTTCGGGGTAGAGTCCTCAAAGACTAAAGCTATTACTAGGTGTTTTTTTTTTTTTATAAAGTCCAAATCTCTGCCAACTTACCCTTCTGGTCAGCAGTCACTTTGCTGTCCTTAGAACACAGACCTCATAGAGCACCTGGACAGAGGGCAGGCGCAACCACATTGTCTTGTCCTGGTGACAGGCAGGAAGTGGAGCTGACCTGAATGGTGGGCTGCCACGGGGCTGGGCCACAGCTGTTTCTGAAGGTACAGTGGGTGGAAGCTGCTGCTGACACCCTGGAGCTACAAGGCCTAGCCTAAACAATCTACCACTATGGCAGGGTGCAAGGGTCTACCGAGGCCACTTTGAGTCCAGGCTACTTGTCTACGATGGTGGCTGGAACAAGGGTACACAGTGTAGTCCAGTTTCAGGCACTGGGGCTGAGCTCAGAGACTGTTGGTTCAGCAAGAGAGAAATTTCAAGATCACCAAAGTTAGCTGCAGAGATGAGCAAGCTCTGGTGCTATCCAAGGGGACCTGGGTCCTCAGAGCTGCTCAGAGTGCTGCCTGCCATCCACCTCAGGGGTCCTTGCCCCTAGCAGACTTCATGGGGCCAGGCATCCAGAGCCAGAAGCCTTCAAAAGAACTGACCATCACACAGTGGATGATGCAGGCAGAGGCAGCAGAGGGAGGCATTGGCCCTCGCCAACAGGGTTGTCTCTTTAGCTGTAAGTTCTCGGTGACCCAAAGCTGTTCCAAAGATGGTCCTGAGTAGAATGAAGTAGTCTGGAAAATGGCTGGAGCTGCAGGAAGCCCCGGGGAGCACCGTGTTACCATCAAGTGAGGACTCACAGGGCAGAAGGCCTCTGTGGGTTCTTAGGTCTGATGGGTGGGTTTTCCTTTCGATGACAGGGAGAGGCAGCCACATGAGCCATCAGTAGATACTGCACCGGAAACCTAGACCAACATCTGATGTTTGAAAAAGATCTACAGTTGTAGGCTGCCCTGCTCAGTGCTTCTTCCTCGGATGACGCTTCCGATGCCGGATGAGGCAGGAGCTGTAGGCGAAGGATTTTCCACACTCCTCACAGCCATAAGGCTTCTCTCCAGTGTGCGTTTTCTGGTGTTTCAGAAGATTGGAGCCACAGTTGAAGGCCTTTCCACACTCCCCACATTTAAAGGGTTTCTCACCGGTATGGATTCTCAGATGTTTGGTGACGTCTGAGCTGTGCCTGAAGGTCTTCCCACACTGGTCACACTTAAAGGGCTTCTCGCCAGTGTGAACTCTCTGGTGGCGAATGTGATCTGTCTTGTGTTTAAAGATTCGTCCGCACTCACCGCACTCATAGGGCTTCTTCCTCTGAAAAGGAATAAACACGGGGACGCCCTCAAAGTCATCTTTAAACGAGGCATCGAAGGCATCAAAGATATGCGCCTCGTCTTCGGGACTCAGGACAGTCTGTTTGCGGGGCTTCCGGGGCCTCCTCTTGGTTGGCTTCTTTCCCCTTGGCGCTTTCTCCCCTTTGGCAGTGGCCTTTTGAGCACCTGCTTCCTCTTTGGGGGCCTGGGTCTTCTTTTTCCTGCCTGCAGGCTTTTCCATTGCTGCTCCTAGGAAGTGGGAAACACCCTGGAAGCCAGGGAAGGCTGAGGGCCCCCAGCTAGTGGCTGCCTGGCTTCTCTGTGACTTCACTCTGTCGGGGACAGCTCAGCACATCCTGCTTATGAAGCTGCATGTTGGCACCGAGCAGACAGACAGCGCTGTCCTTTTCTTTCTGGAGGCAAAAGCATTGACAACAGGTCAAAGGCAGCTCTCGGGGCCACAGTCCTCCACTGTCCTTTGATGAGTATCTCAGACTAACGTGGACTCCCCAGAACTCCAGCCCACTTCACTGGTCCAGAGCATGCGCATCTCTTTGGGTGACGCTCTCACTAACTCAGCCACTGACCAGGAGACACTCCTTGGCCTGAGAACAAGGTTTTCACTCATTCCCACAGAACTCTCTATCATGGCCACTTCCCATCTCCCAAGTGGAAACTTCCCTGCCCATCCTTATCCTCTCCACCTGCCCACATCGGGACTGTGCATGTACCCTGCAGCAAGAGGTAATTCCATTACATACTGCCTGGAAACCTTAGGGCTGTCCTCATAATCCACAGCAACCAGCACACGCCATCACACCCCAAAGGCTGTTCCTTGTGCCAATGAGCCTTTCTCTGTGTGACCTCTCTTTATCTCTAAACCTGCACCATCCCCTTCACCCCTGGAGGCCTAAAGGGGTGGGCTATGTTGGCACTCCCACCTAGAGCTCCACACCTGTCCAAAACCACAACTGTCACTCTGGGAGCGCACCGTGTTTTGTTCTAAGCATTACACTGATGCCTGCATACCTAACCCAGCAGATAAAGTTCTTATCTGGATTCGGAGTCTGAACGTCACCATCCGAAAGCGTTCGTCTTTTGTGGGACAGCTCAGGAGGAGACGTCTGAGAGTCCCTATCTGACAGCATCCAAGCTCAGTACCAATTCAAACACCATCACTCCGGCGAGAGGCGTAACAAGCAGGCCTCAGGTGTCTTGTGTTTGTTCACCAAGGCTCATCCCACTGAAAACTGAAAACAGTCATCAACACCACAGTAGACCACAGCGACCATCTCATTTGCACCCTCCCTCTCAGGCCGTGCACAAAGTGGGTGCGAGTGAAGCAGGCAACTTAGTTCAATCCGGCGGGCTAACGTTAGCTCAGGTCCACCAAAGTGCTGCTGGACCGGCGGGGCTCGGAGCTCAAGGCACCCGCGGCAAGGGGCTTTGATAGGAAGCCCCGCCCACCTTCCCCGCCTCCGGGACCTCCGCAATACCGCCGAGCGGCTGGCGCCCACGGAGAAAAGACCCAGAAGCCGACTTTCGCTAGGCCGGGACACCGAGCGCGCGTGCAGAAGGTACCTGGTGGGTGTCGGGCGCAGATGCCGGCTGAACTTGGCCGTGGGCAGGCGGCGGGCAGACAACGGTTACGATCCCCCACTTGAGCCGCCACTCCCGCCTCTCCCGCGCCTGAAGGCCCGCCCCTCTGGAGCCGCTCTACCTTGCCCGGCCTCTCGGTGGTGCTGCCGCGCGCTCCAGAGCCCGCCCACCGTCCTAAGCCGTCTCCGGTCCCTCTCTAGGAGCCGTGCGGGGCTCTCGGTGGTTCCACCGCGTGCTCCGGAGCCCCGCCTCTCATTCGCGCCCTTCTGGCGCCGCTCTAGGAGCCGTCGGCAGGCCTCTCTGTGGTGGTGCTGCTGCGCTCGGCTCCGTAGACCCGCCCACCTCTCCGGGCCTGCGGGGCCGCTCTAGGAGGCGCGGCCCGACCTCTCTGTGGTGGTGCTGCAGCGGCGGCCTGGCGCATAGCTTGCGGGGACGCCAAGGAGGTGGTGTCTGCGGCTGTGCAGACTTCTGGACAGCTGGCGGCGCTTTTCTCCCGGCGTTCACGGCGCAGAGACGCTCCTCTTCTCAGGGTTCCAAGCAGTCTGCGGTCCTCGGGTCGTTTCTTAGTCTTCGGGCTTGTCACTTGTTTTGCCCATCGCTCCGATCCCCAGTGTGCACGGCAGGTGGCCGCCCTGGACCCGACTGATGATGCCCAGTCAGAGCCTGGCTCAGACCTCCTCCGCTCTGTTCTTGATCCCTGGCTCCTGGCCTTGATCTTAGAACTAGCAATCTCCGCTTCAACCTTTCTCGAGCCCTAGGATTATAGGTGTGCCCCACCGCGCTTTGAGATCGTTGCAGTTCAATCAGTTAGGGAGAAATAATGGAGAACTGCTTGTGTTTGGCTGAGTCTCCCTGGAGACGCCATGTTGCGTGACTAGTATACAATGTTAGGGCCTCCGACGCTGGAGAAGCCGGCGTCTCAGACTCGAGCAAACCACGGATCTGTCGTCTCCCCCTTTTAGACTCAGCTGTCAACATGTTAGACAAATGCAATTGTCCAGTGTGCAACTTGCGGAGCTTGCCTATTATCACTCGGGAATGCAGTTGCTACGTCCTAAGCTGCATGTTTCCTTTTGTAAGGATCAGCCAGGCTGCTTTACAGAGCCATTTCTCATTCATTCCTAACCAGCCGCATGGGGTTTCTCGCCTCGCCAGCATTTGTGTAGGGAGATAGGCATCTCCTTGTTTGTATTTCCCAGAGGGCTAGCGGTCTGTGTGCCTCTTGCCATCTGCCTATAGCCCCCAGTGACAAGTCTCTCGTGTATCTTCTAATGAGGTGGGTTGAGCTGGATGTGGGTGGACTGTAGATAGGTCCTTGTTCATCTGGTTCTCAGGCAGGCTCCCCGACTCCCCCTACCCCCACTGGTTTACTTGTGGAACAGTTTCTTTTGGAGTGGCTGCCCTCTGGAGAATTATACTCTTCTCTTTTTGGTGGGACTCAGCCGCTAGAACCCTGGCCCGGGCTTGCTCACATGGCCCAAGCTTTTCTCTAAGAAGACAATGGGGTGTCTGCTGCTGAGAAGCCCTGGTGTCTGGCCACTGCCTTTGAGCCATCTGCATACATGTCCCCTTTGTCTGGTGGGCTGGAGTAGTTAGTGTGCACAGTCTAGGGTCAGCCCGAGGAGGGATCATCCTCAGTGATGTAGAATTGAGATGGGTCTGTCTGTGTTCTGGAGAAGTTCTGATGGTGACCATTCACATGGGAACCTGGATACAGAGGATTGGGGTAACACTGGACCTCCCCAGTGGTAATGGATTGTCCCTGTGTCACTGGCTTCTACAAACCACAGGGTTCTTGGAAGGGCAATGGTGATGAGTCTCCTTCCTTAGAATTATCTGCCTTGAGGACGACTCCCCCCCCCCCCCAGAGTCTTACAGCCCAGTAAGAGCAGTAAGGCCAGCTTACATGACCACTTCCTGTCCTGGGAGGCAAGAAGGCTCCAGGGAGCCCAGAGGGATCAAGTCCCTGGGCTCTCTCCCTGTCAGTGGAGCTTAACTCTTGTCTGGTACCAGGCAAGTGACCCCAGAGTGGGTATTTGTCAGGAGTACACAATGTCAGAAACACAGGTGAACACATCTATGTCTTTTCACAATGTCAGAATGTATCAAATAACAAACTGATAAGTTACATATGTCAAGGGGTCCTCAGTTGCCTTGATAGTGACTCCAGCAGGCGCAGTGTCTTTTATTCCCACTGTAACTACTCATGTTAATTCTCTGTGATTGTACCTCAAATGGAACACAGTAGTTATGTCTGGAACTGTGGCCGTCATCTATCAACCTGTCGTCTGTCTACAGGGCAGGTTTCAGAATGCCTGTAACAGGATTAAAGAGGCTGCCACCAAATTCAAAGAGGCCTCAGTGGAGGTAGAGGCAGGCAGCTGACAGAGATGCAGAGTCGCTGGTGGGTGAGATAACAAGATGTGTTGGGGAGGGAGCTGGAGAGATGGCTCGCTCAGTGGTAAAGAGTAGTGGTTGCTTTTCCAGTGGACCTGGGTTCAATTCCCATCACCCACATGGCAGCTGACAGCTGTCTGTAACTCTAGTTCCAGGGGATCTGACACCTTCACACCAATGCACATAAAATAAATTAAAAACAAAAACAAAAATAAACCAAGACATGTTGGGGAGCTGCTGCTAGAGACACAGGGCAGAGCCAGGTCCAGAGTTAGAGTTCAGGGGAGCTGTAGGGTGTAGTGGAACTAAGGAAGTGAGAGGAGACCTAAGACTGTGGAGGCAGAAGAGGCAAAGGGCAGAACTGTGTCCAGATGGGCAAACAGATGGATAGATGGAGTTGACAATCTCAGCAGTGAGGACCAAGCTGAGCTAAAGTCCTTGGGGCGGTTGGAGTTCTTGGCTTGTTGGTTTCTCAACAAGTGCATATACAGGGCAGTCAACTGGCAGGTTTCTGGGGGGCTGTCCCCATCCACTAGTGGGATCCTCTTTCTTTGTGTTTTTTCTTCTTTGTGTTTGTGTGAGTGTGAGCACATGTGTACCTTGGCATACATGTGGAGGTCAAGGATCACTTTGGGTGTCGGGCTTCCCCTTCTTTCTTGTTTGAGACAGGCTTTTTGTTGTTGTTGTTTGTTGCTACATATGTGAGGCTAGGTGGCCCATAAGCCTTGGGGAAGTCTCCTGTCGCCCCCTCCCATCTTGCCAAAGGAAACACTGAGACCACAGACACGTGCTGCCACATCTGGCTTCTCCTAGCGTTCTGTGGGTCACAGCTCGGGTCCTTATGTTTATACGACAAAGGCTTCACCCACTAAGCCACTTCCCCAGCCCCATTTTTGTTTTTTTATTTTATTTTTTCATTTTTCGAGACAGGGTTTCTCTGTGTAGCCCTGGCTGTCCTGGAACTCACTCTGTAGACCAGGCTGGCCTTGAACTCACAGAGGTCCACTGGTCTCTGCCTCCTGAGTGCTGGATTAAAGGCGTGCGCCGCCGCCGCCGCCGCCGCCGCCGCCGCCGCCGCCGCCGCCGCCCAGCTTTGTTTTTTAACTTTAAAAAAAAAAAAAGGTTGTGTCGCATGTATGTGTTATATGAGCGTGTGTGTGTGCAGGTGTGTGCCCTGTGCACATGTGTAGGTCAGACGAAGATGACATCAGGCATCCTAGCCTGTCGTGCTCTATCTTTTCCCTTGAGACAGGGTTTTCTCACTGAACCTGGAGCTAGGCTGGCAGGAAGCCCCAACGATCCTCTTGTCCTCGTCCTCCCACAGCTCCGGGGTTATGTGCAAGCTCACCCAGCTTTTCACTTGTGTTCTGTGGATTTGAACTCAGATCCTTGTGTTTGCATAGCAAGCAGCACTTGAACCCTGGACTATCTCCCTAGTTCCAGGAGTGGCTATTTTTATAGAATTATTTATGTATTTTATTTCATTCTTTTACACCTGGGTTATTCACATGATTTTTTGGTCAAAAGAAATAGAAGATCTGGATCATTTATTCTGCCTTGGGTGGAGACGTGATCATGTATTCCTGTACTGCTCCAAAGATTATAACATTGCTTTCTAGCAGGGGCTTAGTGGTAAAAGGCATTATCCCTCCCTTCAGAGTTAATCCAAATGGGTCTGTCACTCCGCTGGGCCAGGAAATGCTCTCAAGAAAGCCAATGTTCCAGAAATGTTACGAAAATCATCTAGGCGCTGGAGAGATGGCTCAGAGGTTAGGAGTGCTGGCTGCTCTTCCAGAGGTCCTGAGTTCAATTCCCAGCACCCACATGATGGCTCACAATCATCTATAATGAGATCTGGTGCCCTCTTCTGGTGTCCAAGCAGAAGACTGTATACATAATAAATAAATAAAGATTTATTTAAAAAGAAAGAAAGAAAATCATTTAAACCCAGCAAAGAGGGCTCAAGTAAAGGTGCTTGCCACGAAGCCTGGTGATGTGAATCCGGTCATAGAATCCACATGGTGACAAGTTTTATTACAAGGAGACCTGCGGAGAGCAGATTGCGTGCAGGAAAGCAGAGGGCCCAGATGCTTCCAAGCTGAGGTAACTATAGAGCAGAAAAGGGAAAGGAGGAAGAGAAGTGAAATGTCCCTTTCTAGGCCCGCCATTGGCTGTTGCTAGGGGTAGCCAAGGAAATCAGGCATGTGGTGGGTAAAAGATCAGCAGGTGGTTAGCAAGCATCATGGCCACTGTTATCTGGAGAGTGCCAAGCATCAAGAAAAGCAAGTCACTGGGGAAGTAAATTACTTTAATTTCAGGAATTGTTGTTGTTTAACTGAGAGAGCCAGGGAGCCAGAGAAGCTCCTAGTAGCCCTGCCAGAGAACCAGGCCTTAGTTTTGGTTTACTGGAGCTGGCTGGAGCTGAGCAAGCAGTTCTTGGGAAAACTGCAACTCGGGGACAACTGATCCACAGGTGCCTTCCTCACAGCCTTCTTCTAGTTCAGCAGGCACCCCTCAACCCTCTGCTAGCTAAAGATAGCTTTTCCTACCCTGCCACTGGAAAGTCCCTAACCACTAGAGCCTCCCACCAATTCTGTAACAACCCATAAAAACCTACCAATCAACCCCCAGACTAATCTCTCCTCCCTGGAATTCCTCTAACCCTGCTTAAAAGGAGCCTGGGAGCTTCTCTCGGGGTCACCATTTGTTAACCTAACATGTTGGCAGTTTTTAATAAACGGTCTTGTTGATTGCATATGTAACTGGTGGTCTTTTATGGGTCTTCTTGAGGACCCTAACATAACCAAAATGAAGGGGCTTTATCAAGTGACGTGGCCATGGCTGATAGGTCCACCATATTCTCCGCTGAATTCTCCAGGGTGGGGACCACCGTAGGGCTCTGAGGGGTGACTAAGAGTTCCTACAAGTGAGGCCATTCAGGGTGACTGGAGGCTCCACGCTGAATCCTGATGTGCAAAACATTTGAGCTTTGACGGGTGCTAGACCTGAATGTGCTTTGATTCATGAGAACCTCCCCAAACATGGAGAGGCAATGGCAGTAGTGATTGGATATGGAGGTAGGACAGTACCCATGAAAAACACTAAGCTCAGACAATCAACCCCTCAAGAGTATATTTTTATATTTCTCCTTAGCAAGAAAATATACTAGGTGCGGGCATGCTGCTGGAGAGCACCTGCTGGAGGGCACCTGCTGGAGAGCACCTGCTGGAGGGCACCTGCTGGAGAGCACCTGCTGGAGGGCACCTGCTGGAGAGCACCTGCTGGAGAGCACCTGCTGGAGAGGCACCTGCTGGAGAGCACCTGCTGGAGAGCAACCTGCTGGAGGGCACCTGCTGGAGGGCCTGCATAGCCCCATTTGCTATTTCCTCTGACTTGGAACATTCCTTCCTAAAAAGGGGAGGAAGACTGGCCGGGCAGCGGTGGCACACACCTTTAATCCCAGCACTCAGAAGGCAGAGCCAGGCAGATCTCTGTGAGTTCGAGGCCAGCCTGGACTACAGAGTGAGTTCCAGGAAAGGCACCAAAGCTGCATAGAGAAACCCTGTGGGGGGGGGGGGGAAGGAAGGCTCTTAAGACTCAGGTAGTAAACAAATGTGTAAGATTCACAAGGTCCTGCTCAAGGCTGCAGAAGCATTTAACAAGTGAGAGGAGACTTGTCAGTGGGCCAAGCTACCTTTACATTGTGCAGAGAGCTCCAGGGACGCAATGTTGGCTAGTTGTCTCTTGTGGTGGGGGTGGGATTTTTAAATGATGTAACTCCTTTTGAATCATCTATGCTTCTGTAAGTAACCCCAGACAGCTCACTGGTTCACTAAATTAGATGTGGAGGGTCTCTCTTTCTTTCTTTCTTTCTTTCTTTTCTTTTCTTTTTTTCTTTCTTTTTTCTTTCTTTTTTCTTTTCCTTTCTTTCTTTCTTTTTTTTATTTTGTTGGTGTTTATTTTATTTTATAATTAATTCAATTTTACATATCAGCCACGGATTCCCCTGTCCCCCTCCTCCTCCCTCCAGCCTCCCCCCCACCGTTAACCCTCCCCCATTCCCATCTCCTCCAAGGCAAGGTCTCCCCTGGGGATTCAGCTCAGCCTGGTAGATTCAGTAGAGGCATGTCCAGTCCTTCTCCCTACACAAGGCTCAGCAAAATGTCTCAGCATAGGCCCTAGGTTCCAAAAAGTCAGCTTATGAACTAAGGACAGGTCCCAGTCCACTGCCTGGGGGCCTCCTAAATAGTTCAAGGTCTCACTTATCTCACTGTCTCACTTATCCAGAGGGCCTGATCCAGTTCCATGGGGGCTGACCAGGTGGCCGAACACCCTAACTGTCGTGGTAGAACTCTCATCCAGTGACTGATGGAGGCAGATGCAGAGAGCCATGGCCAGGCCCCAGGTGGAGCTCCAGGAGCCCAATTGGTGAGAGAGAGGAGGGATTGTATGAGTAAGAGATATTGAGACCACATGATTGGAAAAAGCACAGGGACAAATAGCCACACTAGCAGAAACACATGAACTGTGAACCAATAGCTGAGGAGCCCCCATGGTACTGGACCAGGCCCTCTGGATAAGTGAGGTTTCTTTCTTTGGTCTGTCATTGACGTCCTGTCTGGAGGGAGTAGATGTGTATCCACCTCTCCCCAGGAAGAGCCACACAACACTGTGGGCCGAGGGCAGTTCTCCTGGTAGTGTGAACTGCAAAGGCGAAGCGGGACCCTTCGTCGTCGTCGTCACAGCTACCATCAGGGAACTAGGAAAGGCGGTTGTTTGCTCAGTGCAAAATCCGTTCAAAACCAGGCAGGGCCCTGGAGAGGTGGCTCAGTGGTTAAGAGCCTTGGCTGCTCTCCCAGGGGACTTGTGTTCCGTTTCCAGCCCCCACATGACAGCTTACAATCGGCCAACTCCAGTTTCAGGGAGCTGACATCCCCTTCCAGCTCCGCAGGCACCAAGGGTGTATGTGGTGCATGTACAGGCAAATATTCATACACATAAAATAAAACGAAGCAAGCAAGCAAGAAGACAGAGAGTTGATGGAGAAGACTGGATTCTGGAGATTCAATCCCACTCCCGTACCACTGTACTCCACATTGCTCTGACAGGACAACTTGATCCAAATGACCGGATCTTCCTCTGCTGTACTGGACCTTGCTAACACTTTTTTATCTGTTTTTTTTTGGAGACACAGAGTTTCTCTGTGTAGCCCTGGCTTCCTGGAACGTTCTCTGTTGACCAGGCTGGCCAGCCTCTGCCTTCTGAGTGCCAGGATTAAAGACATGTGCACCACTGCCGCCTGGCCCTTGCTAAGACTTTTAAAGGTACCCTTGTAGGGTCTGGAGATGACTCCAAAAGGGAGTACTGCTCTGTAGAGGATCTCAGTTTGGTTCCTAGCACCCGTGTTGGGTGGCTCACCACCTCCTGTAGCCAGCTCCAGGGGATCTGAGGTCCTTTTCTGGTGTCTCTGGACACCAGCCATGTAAATGGTGTGCAGACATGCATACAGGCACATGAGACACCCATGCACATTACATCAAGATTGGGCACTTAAAAAATCTTTAAAAGAAGCTTTCACTACATAGATGACAGAATGCAGATCTGAGTGTCTTCCAGATTTAGAAAAGCACCTGGAAGTCGTAAATACATTCAAATTTAGCACCAAGGATGGGAAACCAATCCACTCCAGGTGCTAGGCCCAGGCACAAGTGTGAGATTTTTGGGGCATCTTATTGTAGGGTGAGATGTGGATGATACTTAATGTGGTTATTCAGAACATCCCAGAGCAGCTTGTACCTGCAGGTATAAAGGTATACACAGCTTCAGATGTTCCTGGGGTTTCTGGAACATTGAAATGTTTTCATGCTGCATCTTGCCTGAGTTGATCATCCTTGGTTTAACTTGACGAAAAGGTGCCATGTGGGATTGGAACAGAAAGGCCCAGGAAGGCTTTAAGATTTTTTTTTTTTTTTTTTTTTTTTTTTTTTTGAATCAGGGTTTCTCTGTGTAGCTTTGTATCCTTTCCTGGACTCACTCTGTAGTCCAGGCTGGCCTCGAACTCACAGAGATCCGCCTGGCTCTGCCTCCTGAATGCTGGGATTAAAGGTGTGCGCTACCACCACCCAGCAAGATTTTGATAGGACAAAACTAAACCACTGTATGTCTCAGGCCTCCAGTGTTCCTTCATGTTAGAAGTCACCAGCAGCTCAGAGGGCTACATAAGAAATAGCTTGAGTAAAATGGTCCTAATAGAGTGCTGGTCTCAGTCATGGGCAATAGGAGCCTCGGTATGTAGTGCCGGAAGAGTGCTTGCTGCTGTGTACAGAGCATTGTGACAGACGTGGAATCATTGCTGTTCCATCTGACAGTGACAGTGAGGGCAGCGTATCAGATGAAAAGGCCCAGGATGAAAAAGGAAAGGCCTTCTGAAAGGTCAAACTTGCTCTTTTCACCAGGGTGGCACATATGCGCTAATGGGACGCAAACCTGTCCGCCTGCATGACGTCATACAGGCCTGTGGCAGGCAAACTCGTCTGTGCCTGGGCGGAGAAACAGGCAGTTTCATGCACATCGCTGATTGCACAACCAGCCTGAGAAAGTCCAATGGTGCAATCTACCTGCCCTGTAACACTACAGAGGCTGGGTGTTTGAAAATAATGGGTTACTATAACTGCGGTTAAAGACTTAAATGTAGAACGCCCCTAGAGGTCTGGGAGAAGTAGCCTCATAATAAGAAGGTTATTGAATTCAAATCCCAGTGGCAGGGTTGATCACTCCCCTGTGAGTTATTGGCTTGGGAGGCTCTTGGGGTCCTCGCTACCATATGGGGTATTGCTATTACTACTGATCATACACTAGAACTAGAGGCGCCACTTTGCTCTGGTTGTAGGACCTAGAAGTTCGCCTATGACTGAGCAGGAAGCTTCCTCCCTAATAATAACCCAAATAAGACAGAGAGTCTGTTGCTGTTATGTACAGTAGAGCCGTGGCATACAGTGCCCAGCCTGAGTGGAAGAGAATGTACAATTCCTCTCCTTCTAAGGTTCAGAGAGCTGGTGGAAGAGGACAGAGAAACACTCTAAGAGATGGAGGAAGGATGGAGCACAGCTATTTATTTATTTGTTTGTTTGTTTGTTATGTACACAGTATTCTGTCTGCATGTATGACTGCAGGCCAGAAGAGGGCACCAGATCTCACTACAGATGTTTGTGAGCCACCATGTGGTTGCTGGGAATTGAGCTCAGGTCCTCTGGAAGAGCAGTCAGTGCTCTTAACCCCTGAGTCATTTCTCCAGCCCCGAGCACAGCAGCTATTTCTTTTGAACTTGCTGTGACATTTACCATCACAGAGTCGAAGAGCCGTGTGACCTGCAGGGGATCTTGGGCCAAAGTCATATGTGTTGGTTGGTTTCTGTCAACTTGCCACAAACTAGAGTCACTCTACAAGAGATAAACTCAACTGGGAAGATGCTTCCACCAGATTGACCTATGGGGGTGGTCTATGGGGCATTTCCGATCAATGATTGATGTGGGAGGACTCAGCTTATGGTGGGCAGTGCCACCCTTGGGCAGGTGGTCCTGAGTTGTATAAAAAAGCAGGCTGAGCAAGCTGCGGAGAGCAAGCGGGTAAATAACACAACTCCTAACCTAAACTCCTGGCTCCTGGTTCCTGTCTTGAGTTCATGCCATGCCTTCCCTTCATGGTGGACTGTGAGGGGTCACGTAAGCCAAATAAATCCTCCCCTCACCAAGCTGGTTTTGGTTGTGGTGTTTTACAGCAGCCCACGAGGACAACAAAGGAGGCTGAACTGTACAGCAGGCAGCCAGATCTACAACACTGGGTCGCTACCGCTCCCTCTTCGGTTGAGGGAGGGTCACAAGATACCTCTCCAGAGATTCCAACTGCCGTTCCTCCTGCCCAAGCGGCAGGCCATCTTAGAAACGCTAAAGTGTAGGAGAGGTTAAAAAAAAATTAGGGGTTTAGACTTTTTATGGGTGCAGCTGCCTATGAGTCACTCAGGTCCTTGTGCAACCCCAACAGACTCATTTGTAAATTTTGCCAAGCTAAACTTGGCAGGACCTTTCCTTGGTCTCTTGCTCCCTCCCTATTTGAAGTGAACAGTTTTTTTTTTTTTTTTTTTTTTAATGTGGAGTGTCACAAAACGGGTACACACACACTGAACACAATCTGAGGGATGTCCTCAGGGTCTATATGGAGGGGAGACCCTCTGAATCTGCCAGTGGAACCCCAAGGAAGTTCTGTAATACTGGGCCAATCTAAGCATGGACCTAGGCCAAGGACATCCTCCACCTTGCCCCAGTGGCAGGTCACCGTGGGCCCACACACGTAAGGAACTAAGGGACTTGGGCTCCGGTACCTTCTCGAGACCACTCAGAGACGGCTCTGCAGCCTTGGGCTTGCTTCTCCTGGGTACAACTGGCCAGGGAACTAAATATCTTCCTCTTTGTTACAACATCTCCAGCAGACTGAGTTCTACCGGAGCCAAGCCACATCCATTTCTCAGCCAAGGAACCCAGGGATGAGACTGGGAGCGTCATGTGAGAGTGGAGGCAGCTTAAGGTAGCTCACAGCCCCCCACCCCGCCCTCAGGCCAAGGATGTACCTTTCCCCAGCCTGGACTGTGCATCTGTACCCGCCTATTGAGGTTTAAGACTCCTAGACCACCAACCATCTTTACGGTCACCCAGTATGGGTTTGGGCATGTGTGTGATGGCTGAGTGTGATTTGTGGCCTCAATACTTAGGAGTTCCCAGAAACCAGTCCCTTCCTGACAATGCTTCTATCTCCCTGGTTTCCCTGTTGCTGACAGACCAGGCCTTTGACAAACACCAAGAGTTCTGTCATGTTCTGAACGGCATTCTCAAAAGTCACAATGAACTCCTACCCATCCCGTCCCGTCCTGTCCCCTCGCATCTCATAGTGTGGCTGTGTTTGGAGAAAGGCTCTTTACAGAGGCAATTAAGGTAAGACTTGGTCATTAGAGTGTTCCTGACCCAATACAAATAAATGAGAAGGGATTGGGACACAGGCTACCCAGAGTGACAACCGCACTCGGGCGGGTTATTAGGCCACACTGTCAGCTAGCAGACACCCAGGATGCTTGTTTAGAAGCACACAAAGCTTCCATTTTGTTTATTTATTGTTTGTTCGTTTGAGATGAAGTCTCACTATGTTTGCCCATCTCAGCCTCCCAAGTTGGGAGTGTAGACAAAAGCCACTGTGACCAACTGGCCAAAGTATCCATTAAAAAAAAAATGCAGTTGGTACATTTTCTGTTCCTGGCATCTGAAAGCAAATCGATGTTCTGAGCTCAAGCTAAGTGAGCTGAGGCCTCATCTCAGTGGAGCAGAGCATCTTTGCTGAGTGCTCCAAGTCTTCCCAGGAGCCCAGCACCCAGGAAGGGCCCACAGCGGACTCAGAGTATGATGGGCTCTGGCAGATGTTCTGCTTCTTAGGCAGATCGGGAGCCAGCTGTCAGCAGCCCTCTTCACCTGGGGTAGAGTTCTCATCACCCTAAAGCTATGGCTGTCAGCCAGGCGGAGAAACTTAGAAGCTGGGGAGAAAGAGAGGCCTGAGGGAGGGTTGCCTGAGGGAGGGGCATCCACTGAAAGGGGCTCCCAGCCTGGTGTCACCAAGAGCTGAGCATAGTGCCCAAGGTCTGAGGCAGACGTTGCTCTGAGGGAACAAGGACTCCCGCTTGGCTGAGAGAGCTACCTGGCTCATTTCAGGATCCTCTGGAGATGGAACAGAGAGGTAAGGACAGTTTGACAACTCAAAGGCTGCCTGCTAATTTGCTCACACAGGCAAAGACATCACTGAGAAACCTGAAACTTGGTAGAAATGAGTCTGGAGTCCCAAGAAAATGACCACACAAGGCAAAAAGGTTTACTTCTGGAGCTTGGAAAGACGGCTCAGCCATTTAGAACTGTTCTTCCAGAGGACCTGGGTTTGAGCTCCAGCACCACACCGTGGCTCTCAACCTCCTGTTACTCCCTGCCTGTAACTTCTGGCCTCTTAGGGTGCCAGGCACTCATGTGATACATGCATACATACATACAATACATACATACATACATACATACATATATATATGCAGACAAGACATGCATACACATATAATAATAAAATTAAGGATGTTTTTTGTCTGCAGAAGGGTGTGTGTCCATGTCAAATCCAGCAGGCAAGCAAAAAATCCCAGGTCCCTCTGGGATTTTTTTTTCTAATGCAAAGTGGTCCCATGCTTCACTCTGAGTGGTCAGAGCCTGGCCTTGAACTCTTATGCTATTAACTGACCTAGAACAGTGCAGCTGATAAGCAAAGTGCAATTTTTGAAAAGAGAACACATCGTTGGGCACATATTTGATTCAAGAAATGACCCTGGGGAGGGGATTTGAATTTCTGCCAAAGGCTCCTTCATAATTTTTAAAAATGGAATTTTGTCTTATTTACCCTTTGCTAGAAAAGATGGTGCGTTTTCTTTACATTTCCCACAGAATTAAGAGACAAAAAGCTAGGCACAGCCGGGCATGGTGGCGCACACCTTTAATTTAATCCCAGTACCCAGGAGGCAGAGGCAAAGCTATCTCTGTGAGTTTGAGGCCACGAAGCCACCCAAGGAAGCGCCAGCCAGGTACACCACTACAAAGAACAATTATGTGGTGGAGAGGTGAGAAATATAGAAAAGTGGAGCTGTGTGTGTGCTATGGAGAAAGGCAGAACTGGAGACATGATGGCCATGACAGGTGAGAAAGAGGGCTGAGATCAACATGCTGTCATTGTCCAGTAGGGTCAGTGGGATGGTGTACAATAGCTTGGAGCTTATGCAGATGCAGACTCAGCCCCCAAACCTGCTGCCTGGTGGCAGGATCCCTCTGGCTGTGGAATCCTCCTGACTGTGGGATCTCCCTGGCTGTGGGTGATGATGGAGGCCTGAGATGAGGAAAAGTTCACTTTCTGGATTGAACCCCCTGGAAGGACCACTGTGGTCTGAGATACCACAGAAGTCCATGCTGGTGTCGGTGGTCCACGTGGCAGTCCCAGACTTCGATGAAGTCTGAGATCCATGTGGACATAGTAGTATGTGCTGCTGCCTGGGGGGGGGGGTCCTGATATCCTGATGTGAGTGGCAGGTAGAACCACCTGAGACCACGTTGAGGCTTGTGGTCTGTGCAGCCACTGAGGGACATGAGTGAGTCAATGGTCCTGATATGGCCAAGGGCTGTATTGATGCCTGTGGCCAATGTTACCATTGAAGCCCATGTGGATGTTCAGTGGTTGGGGCTGACTCCTGAAGCCATGTTAATGTCCATGGGAGAGCTGGTCTTGCTCTTGCCTCTCAAGGGAGACCTGGCCCCATCCTCACCTGACCACAGCATTGCAGTTCTGGTAGTAGTGTGGGCATGGAAGAGAGCTAGTCTGACCCCATTCTGACCTCTGCATAGCTTTCCTCTGTTGGTGTCTTCTGGCTTGGATACAGGCAGAGAAAGTCTTATCCTCCCTTGGGATGGCCACTAGAATTTGACCATGCTTCAGCGAACATATAGACAACACAAAATGTCTTTTCTTTTGGTGGTGGGAAGGGGGGGTTATAGGGGAAGGAGGGTGGGCATGAGAAGACTGGGAGATGAGCCCATTGGGGTGCATGATGTGAGATTCCCAAATAATTGATCAAAAGTAATTAAAAAAAATAAAAGCTAGGTACACTAAGGAAGAAACCTTTTAATGCCAGGATGCCTGTTCATGTCCCAGGGCAACCTTGGCCCCACCCTCAGAGTGGGTATGGAGCCATCCCTCAGTGGGAGGAGCCATCCCCAAGTGGGAGGAGCCATCCCAAGTGGGAGGGGGGCCACACCAAGTGGGAGGAGCCATCCCCAAGTGGGAGGAGCCATCCCCAAGTGGGAGGAGCCATCCCCAAGTGGGAGGAGCCATCTCCAAGTGGGTGCTGGGCTGAGTCCTGCTTACTGTTGGTGTCTTTGTACCTCCAGTCCATCTGCACTCAGGTCCTCCTCCAGTCTTGAGATCTTTACTTCCTGTGCCTGTGGCTGTGGGCACAGGCTGAGACCGTGTATGGGTATTAGATGCCCATTGCCCCTATTGTTATCCTGTATGTGGATGTCATGGCTGATAGGCCAGGGAGCTGCAGTGCGAGACTGTTTAAAAGCAAAACGGTCCAAACAGGCTCATATGTTCGAATACTTGGTTCCCAGTTGGTAGAACTGTTTAGGAAGGATTAGGAGGTGTGGCTTTGTTTGGGAGGCATGTCATTGGGGGCTAGCTTTGAGGTTTCAAAAGCCCACATCATTCCCAGTTACCTCTCTGTGTATCATGCTTGTGGATCAGATATAAACCCCAGCTACTGCTTTAGTGCCTGGCTTGCCTGCCTGTTGACATGCCCCCTGCCATGAATCCACCCTCTGGAACAGTAAGCCTCAATAAATTTTTTTTTTGTAAATTGTCTTGGTCGTGGTGTCCCTAATTGAATTGAAAAATAACTAAGGCAGACTGACGGTCAGATACACATACAGACACACACACTCCCCTTAAAAGTTCCACCCCTTCCCACAGTGCCACAGGCTCAAGCCTTCAACACCAGCCCCTGGAGGACATTTAAGATCCAAGTCATGCTTTGGGAGACCAGCTTGTAGGAGTACTGTAGGTTGAAGCTAGTCTAGGCCACGCCCCCCCCAGCTCTGCAGCATAAGCTTGGGTTTGTGGGGAAGTTACTGAGTCTGTGACCTTCTGCCTTAGGAAACCGACCCAGATGGGAACATTGTCAGGACCCAGCAACCCCCACCCCAGCTGGCTGGAAGATTAGGCATGGCCCTTTCCTCACATCCTATTGTTCTTTCTTGGGATGACGTCCTGCACTGGGCTCTGAGACAGGGTCTAGGATGTTTGGACTGTGGCTGGCACCTCTGACCCACAGGGGAACTATAGGAAGTTGTTGCACAATTTGGCTCCCCTAGCCTCTGGGTCAGCAGCCTCTTGTTGACTTCACCTCGCTTGACAGCTTGTGACGTTGTCGTCGTTCAGATAGCAAAAATTCCCGGGCATGGGTCTTGGTTCCGCAGTCACCACCATGTGACCTTGAAGCAGATTCCCTTGTCCGAGGTTCTAGTCTCCTTTGTCGGGGCCCTGACCACACCTGTCTTCACCAGCACACCCTCTGCCTTAGAGCTCCAGTGGTTCATGACAATGCTGTGTGTGTGTGTGTGTGTGTGTGTGTGTGTGTGTGTGTGTGTGTGTGTGTGTGGTGTGGTGTGTGTGGTGGGGCAGGAGGACCGACTGTGGTAGGGATGGGTGCTGCTGGAAGATAGGCTTCTCTGTTCCCAACTTGTTCCTTGCTCCTTTCGAAGCCACTAGATGCGCTCAGTGCCACCTGCATAGTCCCCAGCTTGAACTCAGCTGTGTTTCCTGCCTCCCTTGGAGCGGGGACCCCGGGGACCCCAGAAGAAGATAGTGAGGCTGGAGCCCCGGGCAGGGAGGCCCTACAGCAGTGACTTCAGACTGAAATAATGTGTCCGGCATTTCTAGACTGGGAGTGGTTAATGAGTGTTCTTTTGGTCTGGAGAGACGGGAGCTGGTACAGTTGGGGCATTTGCAATAAACACATTCACTGCTGGAGCTGCTGGGGCGGCTGGGGCTGCTGGAGCTGGGGCGGTGGGGCGGCTGGGCGGCTGGGGCGGCTGGGGCGGCTGGGCTGCTGGGGGCTGGGGCGGCTGGGGCGGCTGGGGCTGCTGGAGCATGACTCCTAAGTGTGCTATGGATAGTCAGGAGCGGGGCACCTCAGTGAGTCTACACTGCAGTCCCACTTCACAGAGGAGATGAGTCGCATGTGGCTCCCAGGGATCATGGAGCTGGTAGGGTGGATGGAAGATTTTAACTCAGGCAGTCTGACTCCTCAGCTGTGTACCAGTCAAGGCTGTGTCTGTGTGAGCAATGGAGCCCGGGTATAATGCAAGCCTATGTGTATGAACACGCGTGAAAATGGGAGCAAAGGAAACCAAGACAGATACCTTCAGCAAGGGAATTGACTTCCCTCCTAGGAAAGGGTATCTTGAGGTAGGTGCCTCCAGGTACAAAGTCGGTGTAATGCCCTTGTTTATTGTTCCAGAACCTTCTTCCATGTTGCCCTGCCATTCTCATGGTGCTTCCTTGTGGTAGAAAGGGCTGCTGAGTTCCAGTCAGCAGGAAAGAGGAAGGGAAAGAGCAAGAGGCGCCACCTCCGTCCAAGAGCTCTGTCCTTGGATGGCCCAGCTAGCCACTGACACTTTATCAGGTTTCTTCCTCTTTCTTTCTTTCTTTCTTTCTTTCTTTCTTTCTTTCTTTCTTTCTTTCTTTCTTTCTTTCTTTCTTTCTTTCTTTTTTCTTTCCTTCCTTCCTTCCTTCCTTCCTTCTTCCTTCCTTCCTTCCTTCTTTCCTTCCTTTCTCTGTGTAGCTTTGGGGCCTTGTCCTGAAACTTACTCTGTAGATCAGGCTGGCCTCAAATTCACAGAAATCCACCTGCCTCTGCCTCCCGAGTGCTGGGATTAAGGGCATGCATCACCACTGCCTGGCAGTAGAGGTTTCTTTCTTTTTTTCTTCCTTTCTTCCTTCCTTCCTTCCTTCCTTCCTTCCTTCCTTCCTTCCTTCCTTCCTTCTTCTTCTTTCTTTCTTTCTTTTTCTTTTTGCGTTTTTCAAGACAAGGTTTCTCTGTGTAGCTTTGCATTTTTCCTGGATCTCACTTGGTAGCCCAGGCTGGCCTTGAACTCACTGAGAACTGCCTGCCTCTGCCTCCTGAGTGCTGGGATTAAGGGCGTGCGCTGCCACAGCCCGGCCAGTAGAGGTTTCTTATTGCATGCCAATGAACAAACTTGACTTTTAGGAAAGGACTCTAGACTTCTAGTTCTTATAACATTGAGCTACAGGGACCTAAGAGTTCCTTAAGGCTCACTCTTTGCTGCACAAGTAGGAGACTGAGGTACGAGTCAGCACTGGCCCGGGTTACCCTTCTCTCTCATCCAGACATCTGCCCTGGCACCAACTGCTGCTCAAAGAATAGCTCGGAGCTGTCAGGGAAGCCAAGAGCTCAGCTGATAGCGGCCATACCCAGCCAAGCATTGCCCACCTGCCAAGCAGCCAGGCTCCCTATCAAGGAGATGCTCACCTACCCAACAGCTAGGTGCCTCTCCCCAGCCAGAAAAGGTACCCACCCGCCAGGCAGGAATGGATGTGCTATCCATTTCTCTGCCTCTGGAGCCCATGGGGCTTTTTATTCCCAGACCTGCTGCCCATCTTGGGCTCCTGGAGCCTGGGCTAGGAGAGAGGGCCTGGAATCCAGAAGAGGATGGATTTCTTGCCAGGTTGCAGCTGGGAAATCCCCCACTCAGCAGCTGGGCCTTCTTCCTGCTTCCCTCCTTTGCTCTCAGTCCCACAACTTTCCTGGTCTCCCTCCAAGATCCCCTTCCCCCTACACCCCACCCCAGGTCGCTGGAGGCTCACCCTGTGCCTCACACCTATGAAAGGACTGAGTTTATCTAGGTGGTGGCTCCGGGGAAGAATTTCATGCTGGCAAATTCAGGGAGAGGACGAGCCTTACAGGCTTGTTATGAGCTCTGTGCAGCTGGGCGGGCGGGCAGGGCCCCTGTAGGCTGAACACCCCTAGAGCACGGGCAACTGACACCGGGACCGGAGCTGAGGTGGTCCCCACACTGCTGCCCGTGGGCAGAGGACAGAAGAAGGCAAGGAGGCCTGAGGGGTGGAACCGAGGGCAGAGAATGGCTGGAGGAGCTACAACGGACTGGGTTGCAAAAGAAATTCAAGTTTATTCTCTGAAGCTGGTTGTGGGGGAGGGGGAGACCAGGATATCCTGCTAGGAAGAGGGCAGGTCTTCAGGCTCCTGATGCCCATAGACTAGTGAGGAGGCTGAGCAGGAGGGCTGTATCACCAAATTTGGCCCAGCCTGGAGGGCATCCTGACCTACTGCCCCGGGCTCGTTATTCTTGCCACCCTTGGGCAAGTCAGCCCCACCACCCTGAGGATTGGCAGACTTGACCTGAGGCGGGTGGCCAACCCTGTCACCTTGAGGATGTCTGACTGCGACATCTAGGGGTCTACCTGCAATGCCATCTGGAGGATTTTTGACCCCACCCTCCACGGGGCTGCCTGCCCCGCCAGCCGGGGAGTCCTGGACTTGGGGGCTCTGCCAGGGTGGAATATTACACAGGGCGGACTGGCAACAGGTCTGTGTCATCTGGGTGCCAGATATCGTCTTGGTGATGGGTTGGCAGGTATCGGTACAACCACATGGAGTAGGTCGTCAGGAGACCTTGGTCTAGGGGGGGTGTGGAGAACAGGGGTGAGGCGGGGCACGGGTGTCGGGGCGGGCTCCTCCTCTGACCCCTCTTTGGGTGTGCGTGCCCCCCTCCCCCATACGCTCACCAGTGTTGCCATGAGAGATGAACGTGGTGCAGAAAGTCTTGTGGTAGCAGCGCTGTATCTGGTTGCAGCTCTCTCCGCTGTGTATTGACTGGCAGGTGTAACACTGCAGATACTCTGCGGACAGAGCAGGGCAGCTCAGGCTGCGAGCTGGCCTCCAGGGCCATCCCCGAGTACCTGCCCTCACCACCCATCGGCCCTCCTGCAGGAACCTGTGCCTCGGGCTACTAAGAGGAGCTACAGAACATGGGGGTCAGATAAGGTGGAGTCCAGGGCTAAGGAAGCAGGAAGGGAAGGGAAGCAGGGCAGAGAGGGTTGAGAGGGACAGACCGGGAGTGTCAGCTCAGAGTGGAGAAGGCTGCAGCCTGAGGGGAGAGCCTGTGTGTGTGTGGTGTGGGCGTGCTGGGCTCCCGCCTTGAATGCCAGCAGCGTGCTCTGCCTTACCCTGGGCAGGAGGTAAAGTGTTGAAGCGATGCTCTGTGCAGAGCAGGAAGCTGGGCCCTCAGCTGGGGTGGGTACCTCTGTCCCTGCCTCCAGGATCATGTTGGTCTCCTCTTCCTCCTCTTCATAGTCATCATCGTAGCCGTAGCTCTCTGGCCCCAAGTCACACATCTCCATCTTCTTCTTGGGCCCACCCTGGTGATGCGGAGACATCTGTGAGCCTCGGATATCCAGATGCAGAGGACACACTCGGGTCGGGCACTAAGTCCTGATCCTAACCCGCCCTCCTTTCCGATCCTTTTTATTTTATACAAGGAGACAGAATTCTCCCCACCCCCAACCCTGCAGTGCCGAAGGAAGCAGCCAAGCCTGCAGCTGGCAAAAGAAAGGAGCCCCGGGCCCCCATCTTCCTCCCCACGCCTATTCCTCATCCTAGGAGAAGGGTTCCTGGACTGGGCAACCCCTTCTTGAGGTGATCCGCACCTGACTGTCCACTTAGCAGCAAGACCAGGAGGACGACCCCGCGTGCCTTCATCCTGGCGCAGGCTGTTCTGTCCACTGGCGCTGTCCTTGTCACTGGCGCTGTCCTCACTCGGGGTTCTGGGTCTGCAGTAAGCGGGACATAGGGCATTACTGGGGGCTTCCCGTGGTCCCTGCCAGCTCTAATCTCAAACAATGGGCCTCATATCAGTCTTCAGCTACAAGCGGCGCCAGGCCAGGAACATCGCTTCCCTCAAGGACCTCCGGGGACAGAGAGGAGAGGAAGTTATTATATTGGCCTTGGGTGCCCTGCCCACCTCAGCTGTTCCTATTGCCTAGTGGGACCACAAAAGGTGAGTGCTGGCCTCAGGAACCACCTGGTCCTGTCCCGGCTCCTGGGCCTCCAGGCCTCAGCATTGTCGCGCTTGATGTGATCTTGATGTGTGTGAAAAGCACCTATCACAAACCTTTAGGGACCCTGGCTGCACAGCCACAGGGGCTCAGGACTCTATCTGAGGGCCACAGGCCAGGCACCTTCCACCCGAGTGGAGTCCTGCTGCAGAGTATTCAGATGGGAGCGTGGTCTGTCCAGCCGCAGCTCTGAGACCACTCTCTCCTCTCACTTCTTAACCTTGATCTTGCTGGTCCAGGCTTCTGCTGCTGCTCCGGCCTCTTCTTCCTTTGACAGACTGTTGTTCCCTTAGTCACCCCCTTCCCCTTCAATCTCCTTCTGAGTTACCCCCTCCCCCTGAAGCCTCCCTATGGCTCCCTGCCCCTGATGAGGCCACAGAAGGTAGGTGTTGTCCCTGGCCCTCTGCACCTAGATAGGTGTTGACTTTGAGGCAGAGAGCCTTCTGGGACTGGCTACAGTCTACCTGGCCTGGCCTCTGCCTGGCAAAGCCATTAGCTCCAGACACTGTCTCCTGCAGTGTACTTTGAGGCCTTGGACTCCTCAGGGGCCAGATTGATGGCTTTGGGTCCCTCCCCGGGTGCAGCAGATCCCCCAACTCCAGAGGAGTTTACAGATGAGAGAGCTAGGTACTGGGGAGTCCTGGTCCCTCACCTGGGGTATGGAGGGAGGCATTGGGTGCTGGACAGGAGTCTGAGTCAGTGTCAAGGCCTGGGAAGTTTGTGCGTCTTATGGCTTGGGCCAGCTCCTAAACTTGTCTAAGTCTCAGATTCCTGGGTCATCCACAGGGCATGGGAGAAAAGGCCAATCTCCAGGGGTCATTTGAAGCGAATATTTGAGTGCCAGCTCCTCAGATTGTCTAACCTCATCTTTCTCCTAGGGTGAGGTGACCATCAAGGGCCAGGACTCATAAAGGCAAAGGGAAGTGCTTGGCATATGGATTCACAACACCCCCATGGTTGGGCATGGTTGCGCATGCCCGGCGGACGTAGTCACTTCCGCCTAGTCATTAAAATGTCTCGTGTGACCAGGACCCCGTGGCTTTGCGTGGTTGCAGCGCAACCTTGTGATCTATGCACATGCATGGAATAGCCACATGGACCTGTGTGCGCAGGCGCGGCCTTTATAAGTCGGCGCCATGATTCCTGGCTCTATCTTTACTCACGTGTCTTTTCCACAGGCCTGTACACATCTGTCTCTCTCCCTTATCTTAATAAAACTCTTGCCGGCGGTGGTGGCGCACGCCTTTAATCCCAGCACTCGGGAGGCAGAGGCAGGCGGATCTTTGTAAGTTCGAGGCCAGCCTGGGCTACCAAGTGAGTTCCAGGAAAGGCGCAAAGCTACACAGAGAAACCCTGTCTCGAAAAACCAAAAAAAAAAAAAAAAAAAAAAAAAAAAAAAAAAAAAAAAAAAAAAAAAAACTCTTGTTAGTGGATTTTGTTGTGTTTCGTGATGTTTTCTTGCAGGGTAAGAGTGCCACAAATAACCAACAGGTGATCCCTTCTGGGCTGATGAAGACACTTCTCTGATGACTCAGCCATGTGCATGCTGTGTCTCTTAGCCTCCCCTTGAACTGTCTTCCTTCCCAGCATTTGGGAATTTACCCAGCCTTCTGTTGTCCTGCACTTCTATCCCTGCGCCTGTTCCTAAATTCTCACAGGCATGGTCTCTTCCCAAGCCAGGGCCAACATCTCCTCTGGTCTTCCTTCTGGTCCACCCTCTGCAGGCCATGTGCTTACCTCCAGGCGCCAGCTGCTTCCTCCAGGGGCCCCTCTGACCTGGTGAGGGCCAGGGCCTTCCAGGACTCTGCAGGGAGAAGTAGGCTTGTTACTACACCCTCCTCCCATGGGCCTAGGGCTGTGTCAAACAGTTCTCCCTGTGAGCCTAGTTCTTTCTCTTCCGGGGCCACATACACCCAGGTCTGAGCTGGTGAGAATTTCCAAAGAGTGACAGCAAACTTTAGGAAATGTAGGGTGGTGGTGGTGTGGCCACCCTGGCTGCCTTTGACAAGCATCAATACTGGAGGTACACAGTGTTCCCAGGGCTATATACATCCCTCCAGGCCCAGCACATACTGTTCCCAGCCCTACAGGAAAGATTGCTTGAGTCTGGTCCAGCTAAGCCAGGGTTGATGGTCCTGGGGTGGAGATGAGGTTGTTTACCTGATGCCTTGATGGCAGACACCTGCTCCCCTCAACTCTGATCCCAGTGTGGGTGGATCACTGTGTTTAGTATGCACGGATCCTCATCCCCTCCCAGTTCCCCACCCCACCCCCATTGGAATTTTCCCAGGGGCCTGCCCTGAGAAAATCCTTCCCAGGGTCCTGGGGAAAATGCTATGCTTGATATGGGGTTATCGGAGGGAAAGGAATCTATATACACCATGCTCTTTTGTCCATTAACTTTATTTCTCTAGGACAAAATTCTGTCTACACAGCTTCAGTTCTGTCCCGACTCTCAGTTCCTCTGTGTCCCTTCTTTTTCGATCCTCTCACAGCCCTAGTAATAATTAAGCAATTATAGTTTTGATCTCATCCTCATCCCTTTATCCTCCTTTATCCTCCATCTTTCCTCCCTCTTCTCCTCTCCTGATCTGATTCACCTACAATCTACAAAACAACAACAACAACAACAACAACAAAAACTCCGCTTTTCTTTGCTCCTCACTCCTCAGCCTGAGCTGCATGCTACAAAAGATCTGCCTTGTTCTTTCTCTCAGGCCACTTGACTCTGCTCTGCCCAGGAATTCTGCTCCAGTCTTTATTGCACCTGGTTATGCAAAAAGCCCTATTGTTCTCAGTCAATAGCTCTGCACTGCCCTGAAGGCAAGGGATGGCCTGAGCTTCATTTGCACAAGAAACAAAGCTATGCATCTATAGTCCGCCTGTCTCCCTGGCTCTGTAGGGGTGCTACCTAGTAGATCAGCAGGAGGTCTGAGCTGTTTATGCTGTTTGCCATCTGGCCTAGTAGTATATGAGCACACAAGGATTTCATAGCAGAAGACAGCTGATATGTATTAAAAGCTGGATAACATGAAATATTCCTTGATAAATGGCTTCCCTCTTGAAGGACTCCTTGGTCGATCAAGGTATAGCTTATTATATACAGCTATATCTCTATAATATATTCTTGTGGCTCACTGCACACCCCCCTGCCACACACACATTGCATGGCCTCTTAAGCAGACCCAAGGGAGTTCATACCTCCTCCAGAGTGAGGACATGTCCCCTAAGAGCCCAAGATCCCAGTCTAGTGGTCCTGAGATGCCCAGAGCTATCTTGGAGCCTGGGTCCAGGAAATCTGCTCCTGGATTGCATCTTCCTACTAGCAGAGGCTTCCTCCCTAACTTGAGTGCCCCTGAAAGCAGCTAGTCACCTGGCTTCTGGCTTGCAGACTTTTCTGTCTGGGGTCTCTGGTTTTGCCTTTGCTATCTGACTCCTTGGGCTCTGAGGGCGCTACTGGACTCTGGGTCCCTGCCCACTTTGTTCTTTTTTAGCAGCAGCAGTCTTGGACTCAAGACCTCAGTGCTGGCTGTGGACAGGGAATTCCTGGCTACTCATGCTCCCTCTAGTGAGGCGATCAGGTAACTGGTAAGGCTGAGCAGGCAGGGGCAATATTGAGGGCTGCAAGCTACTGTCTTTGGAGGTGTGTATGGCACCATCCTGGCCTCTGGGGACACCATGGTGTCAGATCTAGAGCCGTGCCGTCCCCAAGGGTACTACTGAGAGAATTAGGAGCACCCCAGGAGATGGGCACGTTGGAGCTACAACAATTGACAGAGGCAGCTTTTGGGGCGAGCGTCTACTGTCTGGGTTGAGACTAGGCCTTTGGGGTAGACATGGTCTGTAGATGTGCCAGCCTTCAGGCTCATTGCCCTGCTGGGTTCCCTCCATTCTCTGTAGCTAACCCTCTCCCTGTTCTGGCTAGGGTTCCTGGAAGCAGAGCCCAGACCCTCTTGCCCTGGGGTAGGTGATGTATAGGTTCTCCTGGGTCAGGCAGGCACCAGTTTCTTCTTCTTGAGAACTTGCACTTAGAGGCAGCCATGGTAGCTCACCTCTTCTTTTCCATGAGCCCATGAGGGATACTCACTGCAGCCTCAGAAGCCCCTTTGTGGAACACTTCCGCCCAGCTGACCCACATCCCAGGAACATGCTGTATCCCTTCTCTGGCCCCTAGGTCCCCTCAGTCACACAAATGAACCTGGAGAGTCCCCTTTCCTTGGGCCCTGTAGGGGACAGCGGAGGATGGTGAGGCCTCACCCTGTATCCTTGTCTTCCAGCCTCCACGGGGCTCTCCAAGGCTGGATACACAGCTGCTTCTCTCCCAGCAGAGAGTTCAGTCCCTGCTTCTCCGCAGAGGCCAGTCAGGCCCAACTCTAATGTCCCTCACCACTGTGTAGGCTACTGGCATTCCCCTTGGAAAATATACAGGCAAGGGACACTCTGTGTCATGTATGGCATCTGGTCAGGCAGCCTTCTCCCTCCCCTGATGTGGTAAGATTCTAAAAACGGACAGCAAGGACAAAGACGCTCTTCACGCCCCAAATTGGCAAAGTAGGAAGCGGATAATGAAGCTGCTTCCTGCTTAAGAGGAAGGCTCGATCGAGTTCTGCGGTGTGGCTTCACAAGAGGCATCACATCCCCTTGTCTTCTCTTACTGTCTCAGGTCTACAGGCAGCGTTTTCCTCCCACAGAGTCTGTACCACACACCTGTCCCCCAAAGCAGGGACAGTGGGAGCCTGCAAAGGAGTCGCCTGACCCACGGCCCAGGAAGGCAGATTGGCTGTGGAGGGGGACAGGTCACTGAGCCGAGACAGGGCTCTATGGGGAGGGTACCTGATGCGCAGGAGGCTACGGGCTGTGGCGATTGGGACAACAGCAGCAGCTGGCTCCGGGCACACAGGGCCTCGCGGCAGAGTGTGCAGCTTGCAGGAGACAGGAGGCAGAGCTGTGGGGCATCTCACTCGGACTCTGCCAGATGTGATGATGTAATCTCAGGTAAGATGCTTTGGGTCCCAGGCCCACTAGAGGAGGGAAGGGGTCCTATTGGGACCCAGCACCTCCTACCCAACCAAGCCCCCTACTCTTGGCAGCTCTGATCACCTCTGGGAGGGAAGGCCCTGCCGGACTGGGCAAAGAGTCACCTTGGTGGCTTATCCTTGTTCCTCCTTTGGGATCCTCTGTGAGAAGTGGGAGAGAAAAGTCAAGACCTGCTCAGGCCTCAATCTGCGAACCAGGACAGAGCAGGATGACTCCTGAGATCAGGAAGGCCATCTCACGGAGAGCTCAGAACAGGATAGCAGTGGGGTTCATCTGTACCTCATGCAGCGGCTTGACCCCTGATGGCCCCAGCTGCTGCAGAGACTCCCCCCGCCCCGCCCCCGCCCCACCCCCTGTGTTCCTGCATGCACCACGCCCCCTGCCAGCTGCCTCAGCTTCAGCTGGGGCTCTAAGGACCCAGAGGTCTACCTTTCAGACACTGGCTGCTGTACACCGAGGCTCAAAATCCCTCAAGCACATTTTAGGAGGAGAAACAAGGAGCCAGGCTGTTTCTGAGACGGCCTTGGGGTGTGGGCCAGGAGGCAGACCCCAGCTCTTCCTCTTCTCTCCTCCTGGGAGCAGCAATGGCCACTAGTAGCTTCCTGTTCCTCCCCATGTCTTGGGAGTCCAACTAAACCATGCTGGCTGTATGACAGCAAGTTATCTTGGCCAGGGCCCATGCCTGTCTGGAAGCAGCCTCAGCTCTTGGCCTGGTGGCTCTGCATGCTGCTGCAGGCCATGTTCTTTTAAGTGAAGTGTTTTGTAAGAATGGTTATTCCTTACAGCAGGATTTACCTACTTCTAGAAGGAAAACCTTGGGTAAGTTAAATCTAGCAGCTAGGGGCACAAATAATGATTCGAAACTGGGTGGTCCTCACAGTGGGAGTGAGCCCAAAACTTGACTGGTGCGAGCTGAGGTGGTATCCCTGATGTGATGCTCTGAAAGCCTGTTCTTGAGTTAGGCTTCGACTGGGCTCTGAGTCAATGCAAGCTGAGGACTTGAATGTTTGGGACCTCTTAAGACCACATTCAGTTTGGTTCAACCTCACAGCTAGGGAACAGGTTCAGCGAGATGCCCAGTCCAGGTGCCCTTCAGTGGGGACTATACAATGGGGACTGTGCATCCAATCCGGGCTATGCCTTCCACAAGGGCTGTGCTTCCTGACTTTACTCTCTTGCCCACAGAGTACACTTGAGAGAATCTTCCTCATAGAATTTGAGGGCATTTCAGGAAAGATTACATTATGGAAGGCTTGGTCCCGTCTTAGCTAGGTTTCTATTGCTGTGATGAAACACCATGACCAAAAAGCAAGTTGGGGAGGAAAGGGTTATTGGCTTATACTTCCACATTGCTGTTCATCGCAATGAAGGAAGTCAGGACAGGAACTCAAACAGGGAAGGATCCTGGAGGAAGGAGCTGATGCAGAGGCCATGGAGGGGAGCTACTCACAGGCTTGCTTCCCCATGGCTTACTCAGCCTGCTTTCTTATAGAACCCAGGACCACCAGCCAAGGGATGGCACCACCCACAGTGGGCTGGGTCCTCCCTGACACCAGCAATCACTAATTAAGAAAATGCCCTACAGCAGGATGTTAATGGAGGTCTTTTCTCAACTGGGGTTCCCTCCTTTCAGATAACTCTAGTTTGTGTGTCAAGGTAGCATAGACCAGCCAGCACAGGTCCATAGCAACCAGACACAGCATGAAGCGGGAGGAGACTGGACCCGGGAGAAGTTTCAAATAGGATTCCTGAGTGTCCTCTCAGGTGGTGGCTCCGAGGCTTGTGTGGGGTTTCCAGTCTACCTGGGAGAGCAGGTGCTTGGGCATCTGCAGCGTGTGCAGAACCTCCAAGTGGATCAGCTGAGCAGGGCCATGGAAACTGCCGAGGGTCTTCAGTGTGATTCAGAGCTGGCAGGAAAACTCTGGCGTAAAAGATAAGGGGCTGATGCAATTGCTACTTCCTGCTGCTGAGAACACATTTCCAGATGCCTAGCCACGTGTGCCAGGAGCAACATTGCAGTCCCAACAGAGAGCTCGAGTTGAAATCGCTCTGACCATCTGACAGACAGTCACCCTGTGCCTGCCTGTCTATCTGCCTGCCTCCCTTAACTTTCTTTTATTTTTTTTTCATTTTTATTATTTATTTATTTATTTATTTATTTATTTATTTTTGAGACAGCATCTCTCTACATAGCCTCGACTTTTCTTGGAACTCACTATGTAGACTAGGCTGGCCTCGAACTCACAGAGATCCACTTGCCTCTGCCTCCTGAGTGCTAGGATTAAATTAAAGGTAGTACCATCATTCCCTGCTCACCTTTGCCTTTCAATTGCCTGATAGTGTGCCGAGTTAAGAGGCAGGCAAATATCCCCCAGTGGCATGTGCCTCTGGCCATGGTGCTGACTGCCAGGACCTTGGGGTGCAAGCTGGTTGGGGTCATATCCTGTCTACCCTTACCCTGAGGACCAGAGTACTTGTGAGGGTCCTGGAAATTGTGGGTATATTTATTCACCCCCAAGAATAGGGCACATCGCTAAAGGACTAGAGAGTAGAATTAGGTCACTTCTCTGTCACCTCCCCCTCGTCTGTTCCATTCTTACAGGGATGCTGTGGGCAACCAGAAACACAAAGCCAAGCAGTGATGGCCTGGAGCCTGTCCCAAACTCCCCAAGGAAGATAGGCACCTTTTTGTCCATAATGCTTGGTTTCTCTGACAGATGGCAGCGTGCTCCAAGCAAGACTTGCTAACAGTGAGCACAGGCAGGTTTGTTGTGTGATCTTCCTGGAAAGATATGAAGAAATGCCCATTCACCTCACTCAGGGCACTGATAACAGACCATAGACACCATTCCACACAAGTCTAGCTTAGCCAGCCTGTGAGTTTATTGGGGTTACTTACAGGAGCAGGAGTGACTCAAAGGCACAGTTGTGTCACCCCGACCCCCACTCCAGCATGGGTGACCCCTCATGAAAGCTGCATATTTTGAGCTCCCAGACTGCCCAGCGGCCAGCTCAGCTGGTCGGAGAGTCTCCTCTCCCCAGCAATGGTTTCTGTTTTAGAAACTTGGGGAGGTGTCTCATGATTTTCAAGAGGCCCCCGAGACTGGTAAGTTTTGTTTATTTCCTACATCCTTCCTGCCAGGTCCATGAACTGATCCACTGGAGGGGCGGTGGCTGGGCCCTGTCCCTAACTGCAGGCCTTGGCCAAGTGCTTCTCTCCTTCAGAGGTTCTTTATTAGCTGAATATTTTTGGGGGTTTTCAGCTGCTTGTGGCCACTGTCAATTTTAGGTATCCATTGGTAGAGCAGTGAGTGTCCTGCTAGCTTCTGGAGCTCTCCTTTTGAACACAGAACCTCCGTGGAGAGACCTCAGTGCAGCAAGCACATTCAGCTCAACCTCCACTGGAGTCCTCCCTATTCCCGAATGTGCTCACCAGGCTTTTGCTAATGCAAAATTACACCTTGTGAATCTTTCCTGCATAGTTTCACTTCCAGCTTGAATACCTCACGGCCGGGCTGGAGTCCAAAGTTAGTCGGAGGCATCTAGTGGTAGAGAAAGTCAGTGGTGCTCCTGGCTGCTTACTTTCTGGAGGGAATCTTCTGGGGAGGAAGGGCCCTGAGCAGGGAGGAGGACGGGAGTGCTCAGGAAACTGCCCCGCCACCTGCTGGCCTACTGGGAGCTGGCCACTTGCTAACACTTCCTGAGGGTGGAAGCGCTTGCCGCAGACCTACACCCCTGCAGGTGGACTCAGTCAGGACTGTGGTGCCCGGACATAGCCTTAGCAAGAACAAGATCCTTTAGGTAGGTGGGGGAAAGTCCTGGGCCACTCCTTCTAGTACCTTGCTCTAACCCCTAAGACCGTGCCTTCCAGGGCAGTTTACGACAACTGACCCAAGAGACCTTTTGTACTGTTCTTTTAGTACCGTGTGAAATGTGGGCAGTCACAAGCTCTTTCATCTCTGCAGGTTGTGTTTTGTCTGCTGTCAGCTCAGCCCATCCAAATCACCGGCCTGGCATCCCTCCACTCCTCATTACGGGCTTTGTCTGTCTGCCAGGGCTCCTAGATACCCACAGCAGGGATGGTCCCTGCTTCCTCGAGTAGAAATGGAATTTACTGGAAGGCTGCTGAGCAGCTGTGGCTCCTTCAGGAGGCAGGATGATGGGCAGCCAGGAATGACCCCCCACAAATTCAGGAGCTAGAGTCTGGCTGCTCTCTGCCATGGTCCCTGCCTTCATTCTACAGGACAGGTGCACTGATTCTCTTCCCAAGGGAGGCTGTGGCTATGGGGCATGGAGCCCCTTCTGCCCTGGCACCTGTGATGAGTCTGTGGTGGGCACCCACCCACACCATCTTCCTTTTCCAGGTTGTGATGTGTGCCGTGGATTGGGCAGTTTAAGTAACTGGAGCTTTATTCTGAATTCTGGAGTCTGGAGTCCAAGATAAAGGTGTTAGTCAGGCTATTTCCTCTCTCCCTGTGTGTAGATGACATCTTTTTCCTGTGTCCTCACCGCCCCCCCCCACTTGTGTGTCTGTCTGTGTCCTTCCATCCATTCTGATCTCTTCTTATTGAATTAAGACCTACCCTGATGGCCCGTCTTAACCATCACCACCCCTTTGAAGGGTCCATTTCCAAACACAGCTGCCCTCCGAGGCTCAGGGATCAGGACTTCAGGATGGGACTTTGAAAAACCAATTCTGTGACTGCCTCGGTCCTTCAGCCTCAGGGCAGCTATCCCAGTAAAGGCAGAGGTTAGGATTGGATGGAATGTTAGGGTTAAAATGGTGATGCTGGGAACAGAGATAGAGAACTAGGCTGACCAGAGACGAGGGACAATAGGGCTCTGGGCCAGTTTTGCTGGCTCTCCTGTAGCTCCTTCCCTCGAGTGTGGAGAGGCACCCCTCAATTCTAATACAGCTGATTGCAAACAAACTGAACTGTGAGTAAGGTTGCCTTTTAAGATGCTGCCACTTACTTCAGGAAAGAGACCACCCCTGAGCACCCTGTAGACAAGGGCTAGATATGGGGTAACTAAGAACAACCGTAGCTACATTTTGGTAGCTGTGCTGGGGTTGGCTCTATGGTAAAGCTACAAGCTGGTCATGTAAACATGGGAACAAAGATTAGTTTAATTAACACCAGCAAACTCTGCTGAGGATTAACCAGCAATACCTTCGAGGTGGGCATGTTAGCAATGCCAGTCCAAGCTAATGTCCACCAGACAGACAAGGTCACGAGTTACAAAGCAAGTTAAAGAACAGGGAGCCAGGTGGCAGCGGTGGTGGTTCACGCCTTTAATCCTAGTACTTGGGAGGCAGAGCCAGGTGCATCCCTGTGAGTTTGAGGCCAGCCTGGGCTACAGAGTGAGATCCGGGACAGGCACCAAAACTACACGGAGAAACCCTGTCCTGAAAAACAAAACAAAAGATGAGCAGAGGTTATCTGGGCTAGAAGATGGCTCAGAGGTAAGAGCACTGGCTGCTCTTCCAAGGGTCCTGAGTTCAATTCCCAGCAACCACATGGTGGCTCACAACCATCATAGTGAGATCGGTGCCCTCTTCTGGCCTGCAGGCATACCTGCAGACAGAATACTGTATACATAATAAATAAATAAATCTTAAAAAAAAAAAAAAAGGTGAACAGCGGTCCTTACAATGTGGCCACTGCCTGAATGCCATCTACCTGCTTGGGCCAGGAGAACAGGCATGAAACAGGTGGGCTTTCTGTCATTCAGAGAATTATCCAGTCTTAATAGATTTGGCTTCAGTTTTTTGTCCAGTGTCTGCCATAGAACTATAAAAAGCCCCAGACAAACAGTCCTATGGGTTTCCTCTTCTCTAGGGCCCCTCTGGAGCTGTGCTTGCTTTCCAGAATGCATTAAAAAGGAAGGCTGACATTCATCAGCTGTGCATTCGGCTTGGGAAATTAGAGAAAGAGCAACGTCACCCCAAGCGGAGAAAAGATGGAGACATCTGCAGAACTTCACAAAGTGGGAGGCAGCTGTGTGTGGGAGAGCCGGAAACCGGTTCTTTATGCTAGGCAGGGCCCCTGCTTAGAGGCCTAGGAGCTCAGGGCTTGGGGAGAGTTTGGTCATGTGGATCAGCTGGGCACCAGGGACCTGGCATCTTCCCGTTTCTCTGCTCCACATCCGATCATGTTGTCTCCATCTGGAATTGAGTTTCTGTGGGCTGCCACTAAGCTGTCAAGGATGGAAATGCTTCTTTGTGTGTGTTGGGGGGGGGGCACATACTTTCCAAAGATTCCAGAAGGTCCCGTATGAGGGCTCCTCAGACTTCAGTGGGTCAATAGAATCAGGAACCTACTGAATCCCCAGCTGAGGCCAGAGAAGTGCCCTTGATGGTTCTAGACAGAGCCTTCCCTCTGCCAGTTTAAGGGGCACCAAGAGGTCACACAAGTTTGCTGCTCACTGGATATGGTTGTTGCTCAATATTAAAGCCTATTTCCACCAGCTCCTTTCATGCGGGGTGGCAAATTTAACCTCAGGCAATTCCCAGGGTTCTTGTTGATCTCTGAGAGCCTCAGGTGGCACCAGGCACCTTCGAGGCTCTTTGAGGTCTGAGGAGGCACTGTCCCATTAGCCCAGGTCCCAGGAGGCTAAGCGGCTCTGCCTATGGGTCACATCTCCTGTGATCACAGCCACGAGACCTTCCGTCTTGGAAGGCTGCAGCCGAGCTGGCACTGTTCTCCAAGGTCATGACAGAGGCGCCGTGGCAGCTGCCTGGGTCTGAGAAGGAAGCTGCAGTGGCCGGGGGAACGGATAGAGTTAGCACTTCCTGCACAGCCAAGTGTAACCCCCTTCGCATGGCACTCTCCTCAGCACAGCTCTAGGATCCAGCATCTCCCACTTTCCTGGAGCCCTGCCCTGAATCTGTGGCTCCAAGATGGCCAGGGACCCTTAGGCCTGGGGTGCATTTTCTCAGGCTGTGCTGGAGAACTGAGGCCTGAGTGGTGTCTTCCTCCCCTGGTGCAGGGTACGGGGGTCTTGCTCTAGCAGAAATAACAGCTCCTTTGCAGACACACAGAGGTGAGGAAGACAAGGTCCGGAATGGGGATGGAGCACAGAGGTGTTCTCCTTCACTATGCCTATCTGGTCCCATTTTAGGGGGAGCTGTTAAAGCTCCCCAAGGCCTGAAGGTGACCCAAGCTCTGTTCTCTGGGTCCAGACCCTCTAGGGACAGCCCACATGCGCTGTTAAGAAATGCTTATGCTTGGGTTCTGCCTGGGTGTCAGCTCGGTAGGAACACTTCCTGTTGTTCCCTGGGAAGTCCTGATGTCCTGTTTTATCACCCAGCTTGTGCCAAGCCCCGGCATAAGGTGACAGAGTCTCAGTGTGTGTGGCCAGTGAGGGATAGGGTGCTACCAGCCTTGATGTAGCTACATGAAAGCTACCTACCACGGAAACACTGGACCCTCACACACCTGCTGACGTTCTCCTGGAGTATCCTCGTCTGTCCACCATCACTGCCCTCTTGATGGAGGCATCCTGATGCTCAGGAATGCACCTCAGCTGGTGCTACTATGTTTAGGTCATTTCTCCAGGATGCTGAGTGTGGAGATCAGGCTGAGCCTTGCCCCAAGCTACTCCATATTGTATAAACAATGGTTTTTTATTAGGCTGTGCCTTCCTGAGAGATGAACTCTGATCCTAAGGCTTGACTTCAGGGCCTCCAGCATGGTTTGTTATCTAATTCATGCAGAGTTTACCTTTGCATCTAGTCTCTACCTGCTTTCTGCTCACTTCTGTTAGCCTCCTGTTAGGCCTCTTTAGAAGCTGCTGAAGTGGCTGCAGCCTCATTAATCCTTTATGACCGCTTTGTAACTGACATTCCTACATGTGTGAAGTGTATTTACTGTGTGACGTATAACGTGTGTCTGAGAGCTATTATTAGTAATTAAGACTGGAACACATGAACCTGTGTTTGTCTCAGCCAGCTATTGAGAGAAATCAAGACTACTTGGTAAACTGAAGCCAACAAGACATGACCCAGCCGAAGACCTGGGTTTGGTTCCCAGCACCCACATCAGGCAGTTTACAATTGCTTGTAACTCCAGTTCCAGGAGATCTGATGTCCACTTCTGGCCTATGAAGGCTCCTGCACACAACTTAGTGCACCATAAACTCATGTAGAGGAATTCAGAGGAATTCAATAGGAAACACAACTTGGGGGAGGAGAATGAGCCCACAGGTCTCCCCTAGGAAAGAGAGCAGGGGCACGAAGGCAGTCCCGAAGGGAAAGCGCCTCAGCTCCCTTCAGTTCCTAGCACCCACGAGAGAGTTAGTATCAAGCACCAGGCAGCATGGCAGGCCCTGACGGGAGTGAGAAACCCTCCAGTTCCCTCAGCTCCCTTCAGATCCAGGAAACAAAAGGGGGTTTCTTCCTTTTATAGCTTCCCAGGGAAATGGGGTGCTCCACACCACGTGACCCAGCCTGTGTGCTGGAAGCCGGGCGGCTAGTGATAAAAGTCTAGCTATAAGTCAAGGCTGTCTTGGGTCTAAGGAGTGGGAGGAGGAGTACTCGGAGAGCGGCAAGGTCACACTCACACAGCACCACACTTGCTTATCAACTCCGCAGAGGGAGGGGCTGCAGCGGGTAGCGGCTAGAGGGTCTGTGACCTAACATGTCTGTCTATGTTTCTGAGAGTGCTTTCCTGACACGGAAGGTCCTAGCTCTGCCTGGGCATTACCAAGAACTCAGGTGTGTGGAACTGGCTGGACAGGCTGAAGGACTCAAGGGTGTAAGTACAATAGCAAGAGAAATAGTATGGAGATCCAGGCAACCTGGAAAGAGATTGTAGGTTCAGCTCGAGGCCAAGGCCACCCAGGCTTCCAGGCTCCCAGGCTCCCAAGAAGCTGGGGGAAATGGGGAGGTGGAGGCACAGAAACTTGGGAATCCCAGGGCAGCAAGCCAGCCAGTCTTACTCACAGCAAAGGAGCCTCTGGCTGGGAGGTCTGCAGACCACAGGCCCCAGGTGTCAGCAGGAGCCCTAAGAAGCCACATGGGGAAGCATTTCTGATAGCATCTCCCACCTCATTGTGGAGCAGGGGTGGAGTGGGACAGAAGACGGACTACCCTGCCTTGTAGAAGAAGGAGCCCTTTGCCCTGGAGTGGGAGGGCAAACAGGATTAATAAGAACAATAGGGGGATGTCAACAGTTTGAGAAAGAGGTGAGAGGGGAACAGAGAAAGAGAACATAAAAGGACAAAATGATGTGTGTGTGTAACTTACATGCTAAGGTTAACTCTCCTGAGTGCTAACGAGCTCCCAGATGTCTAGGAGGGGAAGATAGTAAAAAAAAAAAAAAAAATCAGAAATCGCCAGGCCGGTGTTGGCGTACGCCTTTAATCCCAGGACTCAGGAGGCAGAGGCAGGTGGATCTCTGTGAGTTCGAGGACAGCCTGGTCTACAGAGCAAAATTCAGGACAGGCACCAAAACTACACGGAGAAACCCTGTCCAGAAAAACAAAACAAAAAAAACAAAAATCAGAAATCCCGACTGGACAGTGTCCCGAAAGCACCATTTATGTATCTCCTGATTCCGCAAACTGAAGCTCAGGATCTTCTTATTCAGGAAAACACATCTCCCCGAGACTGACGGCTCTCGGTGATCAGCAGGTACACTTTGGGGTTCAGAGGACTCACAGCCGGCAGGGAGAGATTCCTGTCAGTGGCACAGATACTTGCAGGCGGAACACCTTTCTGCCCACTTCAGGAACCCATTCTAAAGGTTACACATGCACACGGAGTGGGGCACGCCACCTCTCACTTGTGGTGAGAGTTGTACCAGCTAAGTGGGGAACCTCCCAAGGGCCACTGCTACTCGGCTGTCTGGGTACACTGGTGCATGACCCCTCCCCCACCATCACGTGGCCCAAGAAAAGAGCCCACAGGTCCTTCTTCAGGCTGTGCTGATGCATAAAAATGTCGGTGTGCTGCTGGTGGCCGCATTTGGCCTAAGGGGGGAATGCCAACACAAGCAACTGTTTCTAGTGTTGGCAAAAAAGAAATAAGACACATAACCCAGGTGAAGGGTAGACCCCAGAAGAGGAGACAAGGGTGGAGGCACAGGGATGCGCATCTGCCAATGCACCTTGCCCTGGACCTCTGGCTTTGTAATAAGGTGGACATTCTTATACACACAGTAAAAATGGTAGGTTAAAAAAAAAATCCCTTGAGCTTGGCAGATGGAAAAGTGGTGCACACCTGTAATCTGGTTCTCAGGAGGTGATGACAGGGTTTCTCTATGTAGCTTTGTGCCTTTCCTGGATCTCGCTCTGTAGACCAGGCTGGCCTCGAACTCACAGAGATCCGCCTGCCTCTGCCTCCTGAGTGCTGGGACTAAAGGCGTGCGCCCACCGCCTGGCTAGTTTAAAGTTTTAAAGGATTTCTGTGCCTGTCCATGGACCAGGTCTCTCTCTGTCTTCTCTCACACACACCTACCTCTCAAAACAGCCGCAGTAACAAAACCCTTAGAAATAGAAAACAAGATAAAAACACCCGCTGTGTGTGTCCCGTTGGTAGGAGCCTCACAGAAAGGATACATAGACAAAGGTAGCCCCGCCTCCTCCTCCGAATGCTGTTCTCTGAAGGCCCAGCTTGTGTGATACCATCAGGACGAGATGACCTGCAAAGAGACAGACGCTGGAGTTCAGTCGCAGCTTTCTTGTTTGTGGTGACAAAATCTTGTGATTTTGAAGCATCACAAAGCAAGCAAACACGTGGATGTTAAGAATGATGTCTTCCTCCGCCCCAGCATTTTGTGGAAAGAGACACAGGTTAAAAAGATGATAAATAAAAACTTTGAAACCTTGATTTGAATTGTGACGAGCGATGTGAATGTTTCTGGGAACAATCTGTTCACGTTTTCTGGCCATTTCTCCTTTAGGAGAGGGTGCCTGTTTCCTTGTGCTACAGTTCTGGTAGGGGTTGTCCTCTAAAGGTTCGTATGCTCAGAGCTTTATCCAAATCTGGCGGTTTGAGGGGTGGGACCTTTAAGAGGTGGGTCTCATGAAAGCTCTTGGGGCTCACCCTGGAGGGGAGTGGATTGATGCTATCTGGGGAGTGGGTGGATTCTCCTGGAATAGGATTAGTTCACAGCAGTGGGGGGTCTGAAAGAAAATTCAGCTTTCTTGGCTGACTGCCTCGTTTCCTCTCTTACCATGCAACCTCCATGGCGTGTTGTGTGTGTGTGTGTGTGTGTGTGTGTGTGTGTGTGCACATGTGCCACAACACATAGAGGTCAAGTGCCTGTGGAGGTCAAGGGTCTGTCCCTGCCTTCCACCTTGTTTGGAATAGGGTCTCTTGTTCACCACCACACACTCCAGGGATTTCTCCATCTCCACTTCCCGGTTCCCATAAGAGCACTGAGAATACAGCGCTACTGTGAGCAGCTGTGTGTGGGCTCTGGGAATCCAAACTCAGGTCCTCACTCTTGTGTGACACTTTACCCGATGAGCGCTTTACCCTGTCTTTTCTTTGTATGTGACAAAGTGTCGGGGCATGTGGCACTGAGCATCCTCAGGGTGGGCTTCAGATATTCTTGTAAGAGGCAAGAACTGCAGGAAAAGGTAAGACTCTAGGGCAGGAAGCAGAGGACCATGCGGAGTTCCCAGAGCTGATCAGTATCACAGAAAGTGCTGGTGACCTGTGCAGCACTGCACACACCCATGTGGTTGCAGTACAGAGCACACGTGCGCGCTCGCGTGCGCGTGCACACACACACACACACACACACACACACACACACACACACACACACACACTGCAAGCCCTGCAATTGCTTAGAATGTCACCTGACTTCAGATCTGACAATCCACACCCAGCTATTGTCTGGAGAGCCTGGGAAGTTCATGTCCACACCAAGGCCTGGGTGTAAGAACCACTGTGGTGGTATTTGCTCTGCCCATGACCTTGGGCTATAGGGCCGGAAGGAGGCGGTGCTTCCTGCTCTTGTCTGTGACCTCTGTGAAGGGAAGGAGAAGGGTCACATGCCCCTTCTTCCTGCTCCTGCCTGCGAGGTGGATTTGCTCCAGGTCACATCAGAGGACGACTTCTGATCTGTCTACTCTGTTCTGTATTCGTGAGTGTATTTCTTCAATTTATATCTTAATAAATCCCTGTTACCCGTTTAATAGACTCACATGGATTGATTGTCATAAACCACAGCCGGTGTCCAACACCTAACAGACAAGGCTACTCGTGGATATTCATCTGAGCAAGTGCTCCTCAGCGAGGCAAAGGATGAATTGCTAGGCCGTAGTGACACATGACAGGGAACGACACAAAAGTACATACCATGTGTTGGCTAGGCTTTTTTCTTGCTATTCTTTTCTTTTTTGTTAACTAAACAAACACATGCTAGGGCCATCTGGGAAGAAGAAATTTCAACCGAGAAAATGCCTCCATCAAATTGGCCCTTAGGCATGTCTGTGGGGATGTTTTGTCTTGGTTAATGATTGATTTGGGAGGGTCCGGTCCACTGGTGCTTTCCTTGAGACAGAGTGTCCTGGTTTATGTAAGAAAGCAGGCTGAGCAAGTGATGGGAGCAAGCCAGTTAGCAGCACCCCTCCCTCCATCCCTCTGCTTCAGTTCTGCCTCCAGGTTCCTGCCTTAAGCTCCGGCCCTGACTTCGCTCCATGTTGGACTGTGAACTAGAAGTTGTACACTGAAACAAATCCTTTCCTCCCCAAGTTGATTCTGGTCAGCAAAAGAAAGCAAACCAAGACAACGTGGATTTCCCCTCTGGCCAGGGCCAGGGCAGACAGCACTTAGCTACAACCTTTTTGGTTGTGAGCCTAGACTTTAATGGCTGAGGCATCTCTCTCCAGTCCAAATACAGACTTTTCAAATTTCCTATTGGTTGCCTTAGGAAAGGAGGAAAACTGTGAGTGAGCAGGAGGGAATTTGGTGTTGTGTGTGTGTGTGTGTGTGTGTGTGTGTGTGTGTGTGTGATGGCAACATCCGATTTGCAGAGGGCCTTGGGTGTCATGTAGCTGATAGAGCTTGCTGTGGAATGTCTCACCCATTTTACTAAATGAGATTTTTACCTCTGATATCACAGAGCATGCTGAATGGCCAATGGCACACATGCTGAGGTCTGGGGGGGGGGGGCGGAGACTATGCAGATGTCCACAGCTTCTTTTGAAGCCTTTCAAGAAGGCAAATGGGAGGGAGGGTTGGAGGGACAGGAGACACCTTGCAGGCTAACAGAGCATGTGCTGTTGAGCATGTGGGTGCTGGTTGTTCATTCTTCCAACTTTGTTCTGGCCACAAGTTTCCATGATGAAACACCTATGTTGGAGGATGGACCGTTTCAACCTGAAGAGGCACCATGGTCATGGGCACACTTCTAATCCCAGCACAGGGGAGGTGGAGACAGGAGGATCCCGAAGCCTGCTGGCTACCAGGCCAGCCTATTTGCGAGCTGAAGAGGGCAGCATGGCAACTTGGAGTAACCATTGTGAGGAGCATCACATGTTAGAATGCTTAATCCAGGAGAGGTTTTACTCTCATTATCTCATGAAGTTCAAAACTAAAGGTAGGTTTTGCTGTCCTGTACTGAAGCAGGGTCTTGTGAATAGCAAGCAAGAATGATGCCCCAAGCCACGTGCTGAGGCTAGAAGGTTTCTGGGTTTGTTTGTTTTTGAGCTAAGCTCTCTGTAACCCAGGCTGGCCTAGAACTCATGATGTAGCCCAGGCTGGTCTTAACCTTATGGCAATCCTCCTGCTTAGCCTTCCAAGTGCTGGAATTACAGATGTGTGACACCATACTCAACCAAGGTTAGAAGTTTTTAAGTCAAGGTGTCAGCAGGGCCACACACTCTCTGAGGGTCTAGAGAGTCTTCCTCACCCTTCCAAGCCTAGCTGCAGGCTTGGCTCATGGCCACAAGACATCCTCACCGTGTATCTCTTCTTCGGGCTCCTGGTGGGGCATGTCACTAGGAAGGTTTAGGAAACAACGGTTTCTTTATGCTGTGGGTGTTAGCGCTGCAATAGGGCCGTCTTCTGTGACTCCTCCAAGCTCGGTCTCTAACTGGTCGAAGGGATCCTGGCCAGCACTTACCAAAGCAGCAAGCCTCAGCTGGCCCTTCACCCCTCACCCCAGCCATCTGCTCTCCTCTGTCTAGCTCTGGGTTCCTGGCTCTGTGCAGCTAATGGCACCCAGAAATGGGAACCCTGGCGCTGTCCCTGGTTCTGACATGAGTGTTGGGAGGCCACTTCCAATTTGCTAGTCCTTTGCATAAAAAAAAAGAGGCATGGGGGAGCTGGAGAGTTGGTTCAACAGTTGAAAGCACTTGCTGATTTTGTAGGGAACCGGGGTTTGATTCCCTCACCCGCATGGTGGCTCACAATCATCTGTAACTCCAATCTCAGGGAATCTGATGTCCTCTTCTAACCTCCGTGGTAAACTTGTAATCCCAGCATGGGGGAGATGGATACAAGGCCCACTGGCTGCCAGACCAGGCTATTTGGTGAGCTGAGCGAGTGAGAGACCTTGCCTCAAAAATCAGTGTACTCTCTCTCCCTCCCTCTCTCTCTTTCCTTGAACTGGCTTAGAACTCGATATGCAGACCCAGCTGGCCTGGAGCTCACAGAGATCTGGCCTGGCCTTCTTCCTTCTGAGTGCTGGGACTAAAGGTGTGTCCCACCATGCCCAGTCCAAGATGGACAGTTTCTGATGAACCACATCCACGTTGACTGCTGACCTCCACAAACATGTACACACGTGTGTACCCCCTCCACACGAACATACACACACAGCTGCAGATACACACCAAAAATAAATAAGTAAATAAACAAAACACACAGTCCTTTGCATGGTATTCAGCAGATTGTCTCAGGTAGGGTCAAGTCCCACTGTCCTTGCTAACCCATGGCCTTAGGAACAGCAGTATGGGCCAGGGTAGGTTGGAAGAGGGTAGTCAAAGCCCACTTCCTGAGGGGGGCTGCCCAGGCTACAGGGGCCAGGTCACACCTTGGCCATTCATTTTCCATTTTTTTTTTTTTCAAAAGCCCTTTCTTCTGCTCATCATGGCTACCATTGTTCTTGCCTGCAAAAATCCTGATAGGAAAAACCAACAGACGCAAAGCATCAGAGGAAGTCAGAGTAGCCTGGAAACCAGGTTGGGAATCTCGTCTCCCTGGCAACCAAGTCCAGCCTGGGGAGAGCAGGTCTCAGGCTCTCCATTTTCCGTGCTCCCGAGGGGCCAGCCCTCCCTCCTCACACATTATTTTCTCTTCCAGTCTAGCTTCCTCCTCTACCCTGCCCCCACCCCCAGCTCATGCATAAGCTAGGTCTTACGCACCTGTGCTTTTCAGTGTGGCGGGCAGAATCGCTTTCAAATGTAGGGGCTTAAAACAGCACATTCATTTTTCTCTTGGTGCCTCTGGCAGGAATTCGGTGCTTTGCTGGGGGCTCTGGACTGTGATCTCACATGAGGCTGGGGCTTCTGGCCCATCTGAAAGGTTTGACCGGGTGGAGTCCACTCCCAGACTCATTCATGGGGCATTGGCAGGCTCAACCCTTGTCACCTGGGCTACTTCATGAATATACCAGGATTGGAACCATGGACCTGCTGAGGGAACCAAGACAGGAGCCATAGTCTTTGTGGTTTAGTCTTGCAGGTGCTGTCTTTGTAAAAAGCAAGTTCATTTAGCTTGGGCTGAGGGAGGGGCGGGGGAGCGAGATCACAGGTTTAGGATGCCTTGGGGGTGGTGTCTCAGGGAGCTACCCCGAAAGCTCATTTCACCACCTCCCCTTCAAACTGAGATTTGGGACCACAGGGACCTCCTACATCTCTGAACAGAAGTTTGTCAGAGGTTTTCATCTTGGGAATGGGCTGGCTGTGCTCCGGAGAGTCTCCCATGCCACCATGGGCCCCTCACAGCCACCCCATGCCTGTATGGAACCCCAGAGTCAACTGAAAAGGGGGGCAGAAGCCAGCTTTATGTTAGGACACCCAGAAAATACTGTCCTGTCCCCTGCCTCATGAGGGGTAGCATGGAATAAGAAATGGATGAGCCAAATATGGTTAAAGATGGCCAGACCAGGATGCTATGCCCTGCCTCAACTTATCCTATGGCCCCTGTGGCTTTCTACAGTACACAGCCTGAGCTACCTTCTGATTCTCCCCATCTCGTTGTTTACTCTCAGGGAAATCTGCATCCTAGGTACCATGCACACCACAGCCCAGGGCTGCCTTCCTCTTGGCCTGGCTACCCCAGTCTGCTTTTTTCCCCAGCACAGGAGCCCCGCAGACATGACATCAGTCTTCTCTTGCTGTCACAGGGCAGCATCGTGCTGGCATAGAGGTCCTGAGTGAGGACCAGTTGATGGAAGGTGGTGAGGGCAAGGCTATACTTGCTGGGTGCTCCCATGCCTTAAAACAGCCCTTAGCAATCCCATCCCTGCCAGTTGTTTTTTGCGAGCAGGGCAAGGCCAGAATGGACTACAGGGAGCTCTGATCACCATCCATCACCAGTGTCCTACACTACTCAGGGTTCTCCAGAGATCGAGTATGGATGTGTAATTATGCAGGGTTATTTTAAGGAGGGTGCCCATGATAGTGGGGATTGACAGTTCTAACCCCTGCAGGTAGGCCAACAGGCAAGAGGCCTACACATAACCATGCCCAAAGCTAGGACTGGCCGGATTCCCCTCTTGTTTACTTAATCAAGACTTACCCATTTTAATGTTAATCTGTGCTCTAGCGAGATGGGCCAGTGAGTAAAGGTTCTTGCTGCTAAGCCTTAGTTCAATCTCTAAGACCCACATGATGGAAGGGGAGAATTGACTCCAATATGCTCTCCTTGACCTCTGACCCCTGCCCTGCTGAGTAGCAATTTTCTCCTAGATAAGCCTCCATCATGGATGAAAGCTGGTTAAGACACAAGACTCAGGATGCTGTAAAGGGAGAGGAAACCATCTATCCTGTAGGGAAGCTCTTTAAATTTCAGGAAATAAACAACACAAAGGCTTCAGTAAGTCCCTGAAACCAACTAAACTCACTAGGACCCTTGCCTAGCAAATGTATATAAGCAGTGAGGACTATGGAGACCTACTCTCAGACCAACCAAGCCACCTGAAAGAGACAGAGCAGCTGAGCTGCCTGGAAGAGACATTTCTCCAACCTGTGGATCTGCATGCAGGCTGTGCAGTGTGCTCTCGGTTCCCAGCTTTCCTGAGCTTATTGTCTATGTTAGGATGGGCTTTTGGTGATCCAGCTGTCCTTGAGTCATTCTGTCCTGTAAGGGATGCCCATATTTCTCTAAGAAACCCTGAAATGAGTAAAACTCATTTGCTCAACAGGTTGGACTTTGGTGGTATCTTTCCTTTGCTCTGTTGTGGTTCCCTATCTGGGGTGAGTTGATATTTGTTTATGTCTCTCCTGTAATAATGTACACAACACACCCACAGCCACGGCACACCCCCAAACAAACAAAGAAACAAATAAATAAATGTAATAAATGTTAATCTGTCTGGGTCAGGTGGCACTCATCTAGGCTATATAGTGACTTGAGACTAGCCTGGGCTGCATAGTGAGAACCCTAAGGAATAAATGAAAGAAGAGAAAAAGAAAAATGCTGGCTAAATGTTAATCTCATCCGAAAACATCCTCACAGACACACCTAGAATAATGTTTGACTCACCATCTGAGTACCATGGGCCAGCCAGATGTCACATAAGATTAGTTACATACTCTCCAACAGGAATTTTCTCACTTACATACTAAGGTAACACACTGCCGTTCTCAGGGCACAATCCATGCCCCCTATACTCTGGACCCAAAACCATGAAGGTTCTGGTATCTGGTCTTCCACCTCACCTTCCCTGTAGATTCCCAGGCTCTCTGTCTGCCTACCCAACCCCACCCCATCCTGCCTTCCTTCCAGCCCTGCATCCTTGGTGTCTTTCCACTTCCAGCCTTTGCACGTGTTGCCTGCCCACGTGTGTCCCTTCATTGAGAGCTGCCTGTGGTTGCCCTGGAAACCTTCCTCTGCATCCTTAGCATCTAAAGGAGTCTAAAAGTTCATTGCTCACTTAGCTGCTTCTTTAACAAATTGCAGGGTCTTGGATACCCCACTCCAGAGCTGCCCTTCTACCTGGCACATACTGATGCCCAGGTCTCCAGCTCTCTAGAAGGCACATGGCAGATGTTCTTTGTTTTTATAAGATGACTTAGATTTCTTTTCTTTCTTTCTTTTTTTTTTTTTTTAAGATTTTACTTATTTATTTATTATGTACAGTTATCCTGCCCTGTATGTCTGCCTGCAGGCCAGAAGAGAGCACAGGATCTCATTACAGATGTTGTAAACCACCCTTATGGTTGCTGGGAATTGAACCTGGTCCTCTGGAAGAGCAGCCAGTGCTCTTAACCGCTGAGCCATCTCTCCAGTCCCAGATTTCTCTTCTTATAAGTCAGTTCTCTGCTCACTCTTATATCTGTGCTTCCCTCTATCATCAATGTTCCTTCTTGAAGTAGCTTCTTTTACATGCTTATTTAATGAAGGGTGGTTAGTGGTAAAATTCTCTGAATTTTATCTGAAAAATATATTTATTTCAATACAACATAGTATTCTAATTGTGGGGGGAGCATGATTATAATTCCAGCCCTTGGAAAAGACAGAGGTAGAGGGGTCAGAAGTTCAAGGCCAGTCAGGGCTATATTAGTAAGTTCAAAGTCAAACTGAATTACATGAGAGCCTATCTTTAAAAATAAACACCCCAAATCACCCAAACAAATACAGAATAATCAACCAAAATTTGAAGTCCGTGTACTAGCTTTCTTGTTGATGTGACAGAAAGATCTACACAAGCAACTCAAAGGAGGGAAGATATACTATGGCTCCCTGTCTCAGAGGTATCTGCCTACATTGCTTGGCACCATGGCTTTGGGCAGGAAGGACATCATGGCAGGAAACATTTGCTAGAGAGGCTGTTCTAACTTCTTGGCAGACAAGAAGCAAAAAGACAGGAAGGGCCAGAGGCAACTCCACAGACCTGCCACCGGTCCTCATTTCTCCATCCCCACCCCCTCAAAGTTTCCAGAAAGGCTCCCTATAGTTCCACCAGCTGGGGACTGGCACGTGGAGGGAGGTAACCTTTATAACCAAACAACAGGTATAGTGGTACCCACCTGGAACCTCAGAACTCCAGAGGCTGAGGTAGGAGATACTGAGTTAGAGGTCAGTTTGAGCTTACTGAGCATGAAAGAAAGCAAAACCAAAAGAAGTATTACATTTGATTAATAATAGTTGTGTTTATTTTATGGGAGCCAGGGAACCTTTAGACACACAGTACACTGTTAGAATAATTTAAACGAAAGCCAATCAACTTTTCGTTCTCTCAAGTTTTCAGTGAAGACATGTGAAACACTTTGTCTTACTAATAAAAAAACACATTGCGTTAACTATGGCCCTGGACTGTGTAACAGATCTTAATGGCCTACCTCCTGTCTAAAGGAAACTGTGTCTCTTGGTGCCCAGCTTCTGGTCTTTCCCATTCTATCTCTGCTCCTCCAATGAGATCATGCACACATTCCCTTCCCCAACATCCTGCCAGCACTTTCAGTCTTGTAATCATCATCCTAATTAATGTCAGGTCACATTTCATGGCCTAAATTAGCGTTTCCCTGGTAACCAGTGATACTCAGTGTTTTTCTACAAACCTGTATGCCTTCTTGAGAAGTGTCTAGTTAGAGTCTTTTGTTGATTTAAGTCAGGTTATTTGTTTTTCTTGATACTAAACTGTTTTCTAAAACTTTTGGTTATCTCAAAAATTTGTTTTGCACTTAATTTTCAAAAACTGTGCATAAAATTCTGAGTTAGGCGGGCAGTGGTGGCACACGCCTTTAATCCCAGCACTCAGGAGCAGAGGCAGAAGATCTCTGTGAGTTGGAGGCCAGTCTGATCTAACAAAGCAAGTTCCAGGACAGACTCCAAAGCTACACAGAGAAAACCCTGTCTCAAAAAAACACATCTGATACTATTTCACTTTCTTTGGTCTGATTGCTTCTGCCATCAGATTCATTAGGATTATCTCCTTCATGTTTTAGATTTTCCTGTCTTTGGTGGTCTGCAATTTTGCTAAACTGTCATCTGTTATTTTACTTATTATACATTAGAATCTTTACCAACACTTACCTTCCACCAGTTCTGACTTATTTTAAGTAGACTGTCTCCAAACACCGACCTAGAGATTTCACTTAGACTCTTCTTGGCTCTCTGCACACATCCTTTTGTAGTTCTTTCTGCTTCTCAACGTCTTATGTCTTGTGTTACATTCCTGATCACTTCTGGGCAGGAGCTCTACCACTGAGCTATAGCCTCAGCCTCTCCTGATGATTTCTTCAGATTTGTCTTCCAGTTCATAAATTCCCTCTTCATCTGTGTCTAATTTGCTGGGCTAACTCTGTTGAGTTTTTTTTTTTTATTTTTTTTTTTTAAACAACAGCTTTATTGAGATATAACATAAAATTCACCTTTTGTTTTGTTTTGTTTTGTTTTGTTTTTTTCGAGACAAGGTTTCTCTGTGTAGCTTTGTGCCTTTCCTGGAAACTCGCTTTGGAAACCAGGCTGGCCTCAAACTCACAGAGATCCGCCTGCTCTGCCTCCTGAGTGCTAGGATTAAAGGCATGCCACTACCACGCCCGGCTAAAATTCACTTTTATTGGATACATTTCAGTGACTTTTAGTTTATTAACAAAGTTGTGTATCCATCACCATGATCTAGTTGTAGGGCATTTCATCACTACAAAATGAAATTTAATCACTTATTAATAGTGTCCTAAACTGTCACCCTCCCTCCCTCCCTCCCTCCCTCCCTCCCTCATACTGAGCTAATCTTTCTGTCTTTGTTGGATTTTTAAATTTGGGGCATGTAATGTAAATAAAACGGTCTTTGTTTTTAATTTTTTGTTTGTTTGTTTGCTTGGTTTGTTGTTATTGTTCCTTCTTTCTTGGTGATTGGCTTCTTTTACTGAGAATTCTTTCCAAGGTTTCCATTGATCTTTTTGTCATTGAAGTGAAGTTTCAAGTTTTTCTGTCTTTCAGATAAACTTGCTGTTCAGCTTGTGGTTACATGTTCCTTCTTTTAGTATGTCTTAATAAGTACATCATCTTTGTGTTCTAGCATATGTTGCTGTTGGTGCTTATCTCTGTGTGACTCTTTGGTTTACTAGTAAATCTAGGCAGGCCATCAGTTTTTGCAAGCAGTGGTCATGATGCGCAGGGTTCATGGACCATTTCACTCGCCTGCTGGCAGCCTGCTCCCTGCATTTCCATAGAAAACACTTACCTAGAAGGCTTCACCTGCCTCTACTCTGCAAGAATCCATAAGAAGGCTCATCCTCCGAGCCTGCGTGCAGGCTCAGGCTCCGCCCACTCCTGTCTCTGTCCAGCAAGTTGGCTCTGGGCTCCTTATTTATGATTGACTGGTTTGAAGGGAAGAGAACTGTGTATGAACTAATTCTTACCCTCTGCACTCTCTTCATCTAGATCCTGTCTTCAAAAAGTGTCTAGTCCCTCTTCTTCCTTTGTGAACCACTCAAGTGCTCAGGCTGTTTGATCCCACTATTGGCCGAGTCACCTCGTGATTGGTGTGGCACTGGGCAGGAGCTCTATCGTTGGGTGTTCTCCTCACCTGTAACTCAACACTCAGGCAGCGAGGAGATGTGCACCTATACTGAAGTAATGCATGTGCCATTTAGAATAAGGAGAACAGACACTATGCTCTCAAATTGACAGCCAGGTTGCCATATCTAGTAAGGATTATGATATTAATGACAGTCGTTTGTCTGGTGTGAGGTTCATGGGCAGAGGGGCAGAAACCAAGGTCTGCCTAGGGCTTTGAACTCGAAACACCTTACTCCTGGATGAAAAGGAGCGATGTAGCTGTGGCTTACTCAGAGCCCAGGAGAAGATGGAAGGACAGGTGGAAGCGAGTGCAAGGTGTGAATCTGGCCAACCCTCCTGTACTCAGATCAGGACCGTCACCTTCTGGGTGTGGGTGTGGTTGTGACAAAAGTCCCTGGGCTGGTTTGCCGGTGGGCATCATGGCGCTCTTAGGAGTAGACTGCTGGAACAATCGGAAGCGAGGTGGAGGTTGGGAGGGAGGAGCCCCAAGGCTGGGCGTCTGACCCCACGACCGCTACCTCCCTCCTTCGCTGCGTCTTTGTGCATTTCGCTTCCTTTAGCAGCCAAAGCTCTTCCGAGAATCTGCAAAGGACCACGGCCAAGTGGAGGGGAGATCCTCCCACGCGGGTAGGGAGGTGGATAGGGGTGGGGGCAGCTGCGGCGGAGCGGAGGCCTAGAGGGGGCGTTGCGCGCACGAGCGAAGGGCGCAAGAGGCCGGGTAGGGCGACCTGCTGCGTGGCCTCCAGCCCCGGGCGCCCCCCGCCCCGCGCGTCTCCCAGGCGCGCGAGGCCCCCGCCCCAGCTCCGCCCCGCCCCTCCGCGGGGTCCGCGTCTGCGGCTGCGTTCCCCGAAAGACGAAGCTGCGCCCCGGTTCCGGTCCGCAGGGGAGACCGAAGGGCATCGCCTCCCCGCGCCGCGCCCGCTGCTGAGCCGGAGTGCGGACACCCAGGGATGTGAGTGCGCCCCGACCCTGAGGCCCGCACTTCACGCCCCGATTCGCGGTGAGCGCCGAGGCGCGCGCGCGGGGAACCAGGGAGGGGACTCGGCGCGGATGGTTCCCGGGCCCCCCAGCCCAGGGGTGGGGACGAGGACGGGACGCGGCGTGCACCCCTCCCCCGCCGGCAGGTAAGGTGCGCTCCCTCCTCCCGCCTTCCTGTCCGGACGCACCTACAGCTCCCTGGGGAAGAGAAGACACCCTCCTCACGCAGGTGCAGGGTGAAGCTGCGGGGACCTCGGCGGCCACCTCATTGGAGAGGCAGATTCTCTTCCCTGGAGGGAGCGGTGATGGTGGATGCTCCGGGTGATGGGTTGGGGGTGGCATCTCAGGCTCCTGGAAGACCCCCCCCACCCCGCGCGCGCTTTTTGATTTCTGGGGAATGGTCGCGTCTCAGGCCGGAAAAGGGAAGGGTCCTTGGCGTTGGGTCCTTTGACCGAGGCTATTCCCCTCCAGGCCTGCGCCCCAGAGGACCCCTGCCTGCAGCCCCCGCGCCTCTCTCAGGCCCTCTCAGAGCATGCTGCCTGCAGCCATGAAGAGCCTCGGCCTGGCGCTGCTGGCACTGCTGCTGTGCCCCTCGCCGGCGTGAGTCGGGGGCCCGCGGGAGGGGTCATGTCGCGGGGACCACCACTCTTATATCTCAGCTCCAGCCACCGGGGCTCTCCCCGCACCCGAGGCATCAAGCGCCTTTTCAACGGGCTTCTGGTACTGCATAGAGGTCCCTCGTTCTCAGAGGTCCACCGGCTTCCTATTAAGTAGGGTGGGCCTTTCCTATCTTGGAAACCACCCCATCTTTGGGGTGCTGTGTGCAGAAGGAAGAGGATGAGGAGGGGAGGATGTGCAGGTACAGCCACAGGGTCAGGCTGGAGGCCCACTCGGGCTTGTAGGAGTGGAACTCATCTATGGGCATGGTTCTGCCATGGTAGCTGCAGCGGTTGGGGAAGAGGGGGTGCAGGGTCTGGCTGCCCTGGCCTGGGTTCCTTGGTCATCCCCTCTCCGTGCCCTGCCTAGCCCATGGCCTGTGGTGCCAGGACTGCACCCTGGCCAATTCCAGCCATTGCGCCCCGAAGCAGTGCAGCCGACCGACACCGTTTGTGCCAGCGTGCGGATCACCGACCCCAGCAGCAGTAAGTCTGGACCTGGTAAGGGCACTACTCTACTGAAAGGTAGCTCTGGAGAGAGGTCAGAGATATCCTCTGAGTTCCTCTTGTCTGGAACAAGAGCATGAGTCTGAGACAAGACAACACTGGCATGTTCCTCCCTGGCTCCAAGTCAGAAACTGATCTGGAGGATCCTGGGTTCCGGGGGGTGGGGTGGGTGAGTGGGAGGAACAGAGCTCAGGTGGAGATGGACCTTAGCCTCATGCCTTCTTTTTTCCCCCCAGCAGAAGGATCATTCTGTGAACAAGATGTGTGCTTCCTCCTGCGACTTCGTTAAGCGGCACTTTTCTCAGACTATCTGATTGGGTTCATTAACTCTGGGATCTTAAAAGTCGACGTTGGACTGCTGCGAGAAAGATCTGTGCAACGGGGCAGCAGCAGCGGGGCGCAGCCCCTGGGCCCTGGCTGGGGGGCTCCTGCTGAGCCTGGGGCCCGCTCTCCTCTGGGCTGGGCCCTGAGGCCCCTCCCTCACCCCTCCCTCCCTCCTGCAGGGCTTTGGAGCTTGTCCCCTGAGGCTCCTGCTGCCCCTCCCCAGCCTGGCCTGGCTAGGGCTGAGACAGCAAGGTCTTGGTATCAAGGTCTGTGGCTCTCCACCTCCCTAGATGTGAGCCTTCTCCATTTCTCCAGCAGCTCCATATCCCAGGCAGCTGGACATCTCCAGGAGACCAGACATCCTGGCAGGAAGCTGGGGTGGGGGGGGAGGGGAGGGCAGGGGACTGGGACCTCCAGGTCCCCAAGGGGAGGGAGGCTACAGCCCGGGGCAGCCCAACAGCCTGGCCTGAGGGGCATTAACTACAGAGAAATAAAGTCACACTTCTGAGTCTTGTTGCCCGGGTCTGAGCCTGGGTGTTGGATGTGGGCAGGTCTTGGTAGGGGCAAGGGCCAGCCCAGGCCCTGAGACACCTGATAGGTGGGGGATATGGTCAGGGTTCAGGGTTGGGACACCTGGAGATGCCCTGATAGGCTACTGGGGGAGGGGACACTTAAGGAAGGTGAGGTGAGAGCTGAAATGGACAGATCACAATGTGGGGCTGCGGGGAGTGTGAGAATTTTGCGAACTCACCATGGGTTGAGAGGTGCTTTTAGATGCATTCACAGTGCACATGGCCAGCCTGCGTGTGTGCCTCGCTGCCCGTGCCAACAGACCACGGTCAGTGTCTGTTCCGCTTACAGTCACATGCTCGCACCCACAGGTGCCTGCACACACAGGCACTGAAATTACCCCACCAGCGTCCCCATCCCCTCGTGTGTGTCCAGATGCACGGTCACACCCTGCCTGAGATTTGCCCACATTTGCCCAGTTGCAGACATGTGTGCCTGTTCAGCTCTCTTTTGCTTCTAACCTCTCTGAATCCCCAGGTGTTCGGATTGGGTGACTGAAAGCCCCGGGGTAGTTGAGGCTCTGGGGTTGCTTCAGATGAAAGTGGAACCCTCACTTCCTGGGCTCTGCCCTTCACTGGACATCTGCATCCCCTGCCCCACTCTGAGCTGGGGACCCACATGGATGGAGTCCTGAGGCCCGGGAATGCTTTATCCCCATGCAAAGTGGTAAAGACGGGAGAGATGGGGGAGACTTGTACAGGTGGATGAGCGGTCCTGGTCCTTCTATCCCAGCAACTGGTCTTCAGTGTCCCCTCCCCCCCCCCCCCGTGAGTTCCAGCCCTGCTTTCTGATACCTGCCAGATGTTCCACAGATAGTTTGTGTGGCCAGCTCACCCTGGGACACTTAGTGGACACCCCAGGCATTCTCTGGGCCCCGAATTTTGGCCAGTGCTCCCCCCTCCCATGCCACCTGTAGCTAGACCCAAACCCATGTCATGGCGGGTCCTGGACCGCCCAGAAAGGAGCCTAGTTCCTGTAGGATCTAGCCTTGACATTGCTTCTGGTTACTGTGGAGGCGTGACAGAAGTAGGTTCAGGTGGGTAACTGGGGGGGGAGCTTCCCGTCGCCACTCGTTGCTGATGTCTGAAATCTGTGGAAATGGTCAAGGCCTTGTCCCCGAAGAAGGTTGGTTCCTTTTGCATTTGAACTTGGCAGCAACGGGCCGTTCTGCCTCTCACCTCCTTCGAAGTGCTGCCCCTGCTTATGCCCGGTGCCTGGGTTGCCCGGACCGCTGGTTGCAGGGGAAGGATGATATGGAGGGAGCGGAAGCCTGCAAGTGGTGGGTGCTTGGGAGAAGTCCTTGGAGCTTCTGGAAGGCCAAGCTGCCAGCTGGAGACGAGCTTGGAGCCCACATTCGTTCAGGCAAATCTTCATGTGCCAAATGCGTCATCTGAACGGTCGTAAGAACAACCAAGAGCAAGATTTGGTCTCGTCGAAGAAATCCATGAATTAGAAGGGGAACTTTCTTGTTGTACCCGAGGGCTTCTGAGGGAGGGGCAGCAGGCACAGAGGTTTGGCCCCTTCAGCAACCTTACCTGAGCTGGCCATGCCCTCATCTCAAGGAGAGTTCCAGTGGCCAGCTTTGGTGTGGTATGGGGTGCCTTCCCACAGTTGGTAAGAGGTCAGGCTCTCAGGCAGGGCTGAGTGTTGCCTGTATCCCTGGCCTTATTTATTTATTTTTTAATTGCATTCTAGCTGTGTTGTAGTGTGAGTGCGTGCCATGGTGCACACGTGAAGGGTAGAGAACAACCCGGAGTTGGTTCTCTCTCTATCATGTAGGTTTCCGGATGAAACGCAGAGCATCAGCTTGATTGCAAAGCACCTTTACGGCTGAGCCATCTCATCCCCTTCCTGGCCCTTTTTGCTAAGAACTCTCAGCAAACGCCTTCCAAGAGTTATAGGTGACATGTGGTTTTCAGGCCTCTCATGTGTCCCTGGTAATGGACAGCTCTGGTTTAGTTAGCCACCCTTAGTAGGGAAAAGCGATTGTTTTCAGAGTTCTGTCGCTGGCTTCGGAGGGTCTGTTCCTTGTCCTCGTGACACACAAGTGGTTCTCAACTCTGTGGGTTCATGACCCTTTGGGGTCGAATGAGCCTTTGCACAAGGGTTGTCATATCCTTCATGCCAAGATATTTTATATTATGATTCACAACAGTAGCAAAATTAAGGTCATGAGTAGCAACAAAGTAATTTTACAGTTGGGGGCCGCCACAACATGAGGAACTGTATTAAAGGGCCACAGTATTAGGAAGATTGAGAACCACTGTGTTTTGGGCTGAGGTGATCAGATGTGAAGGGTTGATTTTGAGGAAGGAGAGGCAGGCAGAGAAGAAATCTTAGGCAGAAATAGTCCTCTGACAGGCGATATCTCTGTCCTGCCAAGCTGTTACGTCCTTTCTGGATGTGTTTCTGTCCATCCAGTGGATGCCTTGCTGACATTCCATTGACAGCCTGTCGGCCATAGCTGAATGTCCTCGAGGTTCAATAGCCACAGTGTCCCTTGAGGAGCTCCCGCGCCTTCCTGCTGACCCCCATGCTGGCCTTGTCTCTTTTCTGGCATACATGACTCTTTGTAGTCTGGCAGTTTGGTGGCTACTTCCTTCTGTCTTGCTACTATGTGTGCGCTCGGCTGGACTCATTGAGGTCTATCTGATTCTTATACAGTCTGGGGCTTCCTGACTCAGAACCGCCCCTGTCCTCCTGTGAACCCCCACTATGTGTTCTTGGAGGTTGACAGATTTGGTAGCTACACTCAGGCATCCATCCACCTGAGCTTCGTTGTGGCAGAGGGAGTTCTTCCAAGTGGCCACTGTCTTTCAGCATCACTTACAAAGCAGCCTGATTTCCACACTGAATTAAAACATGACCTTTGCTGGGCGGTGGCGGCGCACGACTATAATCCAGCACTCGGGAGCAGAGCCAGGTGGATCTCTGTGAGTTGGAGCCAGCCTGGGCTACAGAACGAGATCCAGGACAGGCACCAAAACTACACGGAGAACTGGTGTCTCGAAAACAAAAACAAAAAATGACCTTCACGACATGATGCATTCTCACCTAGACAGGATGCTCAAGATTTGCCACCCTGTGGTTCTGCCATGGCCTTTGCTTGTGCTTTTCGATTTGGGAAGCGTTTCAATAGCTACTGAGCAAGTGACTCTCAGGACTCCCTGGGAACACTGCCACTTCTTCCCTTGATCCAGACATAGTGAAGTCTCCCAGAGTCTCCTCTATTAGAATGTTTAGAGTTCACTCTCTGGGGTCTGAAACTGGGGTGCAGGTGCGGTCCTTCTCACTCAGATACTTTAGGCTTCCAGAATGGCATCACTCTGTAGGACTGTGGGCTCTCTTCCCATGGCCTGCTTTATCTCCTTAGGTGTATATTGCTGGGAAATCTATAGTATAAAGGGCTTTGCTTTTCTTCTAAATCTAATTAGTCATATTTGTTTGGGAAGCTGATGTTTTTGGCTTTCTGGTGATGTTTTTTTCGTAAGTGGCCCACACTATAGAGCAAGCAAATGATGGCTACTGGCAGGTCAGTGGTGAGGGCCTGAGTCCCCTAGCCCTGGTGCTTCCAGAAACTTAACCCTCTTTGCCTCTGAGAGGTGAAAAGACAACCCTAGGAGGAGTTTCTCAGACATTTCAATAGGGAGCATATAGTCAAGTGGAGGGGGGTCCACTCAGGACATCCCTGTCATGGAGCATTCTCAAGGTCCCAGATCTGAGGGGTGATGATGGTGTGATGGTGGACCACAGGCAGCCCCAGAAAGGATGGGTTGGGGGAGTCGACGCATACAAGCATGAAGATCCTCTTGGCTGATGACCATTGGGCTGACCCAAGTTTCCACAGATACTTAAGTGACAGATGTGACAGTCTGCCCTCCTCCCACTCCATTAGGCACCACGCTGGGAAGACAATATGAATGGCTGCATGAATAAGACAAGTGTTAGGCTGCCTTGGTGAATAGCCAGGTCTCGAAGCAAAACAACAGGAATATTACCGCCACACTCCTCAGCTAGCTGAGTGGTGGTCCTCTGAACACACAATGTCTGCTCTAGTGCAGACCCCAGAGTCTGCTCACGGCTTGGGCAGAGGGTTTGACAGGGCTTTGCTGGTGAGTTGAAGTGGAGTCCAGCAGAGACAGATGCTGTACCAGCTCCATGGCCCTCACCCTGGGTGGCAGCTCTGAGTCACTTCTCCGGAGGTCAACCCTGCTCACAGCCTCTGAGCAGCGGCGAGCTGTGCTTGGAGCTGCGGGGCTGGGAGGTGTCATTTCTAAATCCTGCGGTGGGAAGGTGGGGTCAGGTATGCAGAAGGTCTTTACGTTGAGAGGATACAGACCACACCACAACTGAAGGGGAGGGAAGGAAACACCCACTTCTAAAGTCACCACCGACCTCATCAAGGTACAGAACCACAGTGGTCTGCAAATGAAGACATCCAGCCTCCATTCCAGCCTTTGTTTCCTGTTCAGTTTCTGTGTCCGCGCACAGACACTTTGTGGTGGGCTGAATGGTGACAGCAGCCCAGAGGTCTTTTCCCAGAAGGCCTTTCCACTAGCTAAGGACTACGCTCCCAGAAGCAGTCGGTTACTCACCTTAGACTATTTATTCACATTTTGATTAGATTTTTAAAGTCAAGAATGGCTGATGTATTTCACAGAAAAGCTCTTCCCTATCTGTTGGCACAGCCACACGTGTCCTGGCTTAACGAGCAGATAATTCAGCGAGTTCCATTGCCAGGTTTCCTGACGGCAAGCACCATAGCCGTGGTGTCATATTTTAAAGCAACTGCCACATTTAAACAGGCAATGTTGGTCAGGATGTTTGTGTCACAGATTTGCCATGGTTCGCTGACATCTTCATCACAAATGTCCCTGCCTCTCACACTCTGGAGCAGTCTGGCTTCTTGGAAGACAGTGGAGTCCTCCGACCCTATGGGCAACTGTCTGTCAGCATCAGTGGGTATCCTGTGCCCTCCCTGCTCTCTGTGTCCTGTGGGTACAGGGACCCCCTCCATGGCACCCAGCACACAGCCATCTACTTTTGCGTCTGATGTGCCCAGTTCATCTTATTGCTCCCGCTTCACGCATGAGAAGTGGTTTTGAGAGAGATAGGATACAAGGGTAGATGGGATCAATCAGAGCATTTGCCCAGCATATATAGTCCTTGGGTTCAATTTTCAGCTTCGCTTAAAAACAGAAGTGTGAGCTGGACAGATGGCTCAGCCGGTAAGAGCTGCTATTGTGGAGAACTTGGTTCAGTTCCCAGCACCCACATGGTGGCTCACAACCATCCATAACTCCAGTTCCAGGGACCGACTCCCTCCTCTGACTTCTGTGGGGCACCAGGCACATGCATGATGCATGTACATACATGCAGGCAAAAACATGAACACACATAATATAAATCTTAGGAAAAAAGGAAGGAAGGAAGGAAGGAAGGAAGGAAGGAAGGAAGGAAGGAAGGAAGGAAGGCTTTTTTTCGAGACAGAGTTTCTCTGTGTAGCTTTGTGCCTTCCTGGATCTCGCTCTGTAGACCAAGCTGGCCTCGAACTCACAGAGATCCACCTGCCTCTGCCTCCGAGAGCTGGGATCAAAGGCGTGCGCCACCACCGCCTGGCTTCTTCACTCATTTTCATGCCAGACTGCCTCCATTCAGATTTTTCCTCCCTACTCCTTGCTCTCTGACCCTCTCTGAGTGTTGCACCCTCACAGCCTGATCCTGAGGTGTGAAGTGGAACATCCTGGTTAAGGGCTGTTGTGCATGTGGAATTGGGCTGGGTCTAGTCTCTGGCTCCGCTCCTTCTGTTCCAGGCTGGCAGAATGCTGGTCCAGGATCAGGGCTGGAAAGTAGTTAGAAACTATGGGCTCAAAGGAGGTTTTTCACCCTTCTCCCACTCAATTCCCTCCAGGATTCTGCACCACCCATACTCCATAATCAGCAGGGTGGGAGGCATCAGAAGAGATGGAAAGAGCAGGCCAAGTGTGCTGTTTAAGAACTGTTTTATTATTTGCTGAGTACTGAGCGCTAGGCGATAGGGTCTGGGATGGAGCCGGAGACAAGAGATGGTGGATGCTCCCATGAGTTCTTGTGTGCATGAGTGTGTACACTCAGTATACAGGTAGCCAGGGTGTATAGGTTTCGTTTTCAGCAGAAGTTAACCTAAGTGGGAGGCACACCTATGTTTTATATTCTACAAGGCTCAAAGACTGAACTCAGTGATTATTGAGTGTTAACATGTGGCAATCCAGAGCTAAATCATCTTGGGCTATTCTTAGTCCCTTTGAAAGTCATTCATTGCTCATCCCTACGTCTAACGTAACAGCTTTGTGACTATGCTAAAAAACAAAAACACAGCCTTTAAAGTGTATTCTTAGCAAGCCAGCCACTAGCTTTTACCAATCCCCAAACTAAGACTGTCGCCAGAGAATCTGGAACTTCAACAGAGACCTCCCAACTTTGCTCTGCTATGGTATGCCTACCCATTGTTTCCAACTGTGATTTTTTTTTCCTTTTCATGTTTCTGTGATGTGTATATGTGCATGTAAGTATGCATGTTCACATGTATGTGGGCACAGATGTGTGTGGGTCTGCATGTGCATATTTGTGCATGTCTGTGGAGGCCCAAGGCTGATGATAATTTTTTTTTTTTTTTTAAGTTTTTGAGACAGGATTTTTCTGGAACTCACTTTGTAGACCAGGCTGGCCTTGAACTCATAGAGATCTGTCTGCCCCTTCCTCCCAAGTGCTAGAATTAAAGTGCAATGCACCACTACACTTGTGGCTAGTCAAAGTACTTCTTGATGACCTTCCACCTTATTCACTGAGGTAAGATCTCTCACTGAAACCAAAGCTCACCTATATGGCTAATCCATCTAGGCAGCTTGCTCTGGGGATTATCTCTGCCTTCACAGGACTGGAATTGCCGGTGGGTCAATGCTTTCCATGTTCCATGATTCTGAGGATCCAAACTGTAATCCTCATAACTGTGGCTTGAGTGGCAAGCATTCTAACTACTGACCCATTACCCAACCCCTTAGCCAATGCGTTTAAAAGCATTTTGATGTGTAGCTTTCTTTGTTCTGTTACTTTGAAAATTCCATGAGACAGTTACCACTTTGGAACATAGAGCTTGAGGAAACCTGGATCTGTGTTCCTGAACATGGCATTCATGGTTTTGGCTCCAGAATAAAATATCACTTATCCCCTTTAAGGTGAGAGCTGGGTTTTTGCATTGACTGTTACGGTACTCGAACTTGGGACCTCAGGACAATCTACTTTCAATCAAGGATTCGCCCAGATCTGCACAGTCACAGCAGGAGCCTTGTGTCCACCACCAGCATGGCCTCTTCAGACGCATGGTGTGAGTTCTTTCTGGGGCTCCGACCTCCCTTGGTTTGGTGGAAGGTCAAATGTGTTGTTTATCAGAATCTGACTGTTAGGATCCTGTTGAATATTTTTTGGGAGGTAGCTCTCAAAGCATTTGTCTTAAGGTGTCCATTTTGTCTACTTTCTCTAGGCACATTTTGGCTTCCCGTTATTTGGTTTGTTTTTGTTGGTTTCAGACCACTGAGGACACTTTGGTTTGCTAATTTGTTATCAGTCAGTCTCATCTCTGACTCTCCTCCAACATCTAATTTAAGGGAGAGGGAACCTTTGGAGAAAAAATCCCAAACATTATTGGTACTCCAGCTGGGTCTTCTGCTTGATAACTGCTAATTCAGATTGCACGGGTTTGGGAAGGAAAAGAGGGGCGTCTGTCTAAAGAGAACTTGACTTTGTGTTCCCTCCACGGGGAACATTTAATACCTCTGAATTGTTGTGGGTGCGTGCTAAGCTAAATGAGATGTCCTAGGTAATAGGATTACAGATCACAAACAGGCAGCCTGCTCTGGCTGGATTTTAAACACATCTAAAGAAAGAAAAGAAAAAAAAACAAAAACAAAAAAACAAAAAAACTGAGACAACTGGTAATTCACAAATTAATAGTAAGAGTCCTAAGTTAGAAAGATGTTAAAGATAAAGAGAACATTAGCGAGCACATTTTAGAGATTATGTCAGAACTAAAGGTAAATGCTGAAGACTGTTCTCAGCCCTGGTGCTCGGCCACCCTCTCTGACCTCCCCTCCCTTTGTCTCTGAGCAGAACATTCGGTATCAGAAGAAGTGACTGCTGTGCTTTTTTTTTTTTTTTTTTTTTTTTTGGATAAAACCCAGAAGTTTCAAAAGGAGATCCGACACCAGACGAAACATTCCGTTTGTGAAGATGACCATCTCTGCTGGTTAACTGGTAAACAGAGAATAGTGGTCATTCAATCCTGTGTGACACACTTCATCACCTTTGACCTTTTTCCTCTTGCTAGGCCTTCGCACAGCTTAGGAACACGAAGCTGAAAGCTTCGTCACACTAAGAAGCACACTCTGTGCTGTATGTGTTTATGCAGTTGTTTTCATTCATTCATTTATTTAGTTTGAAAAATGGTCATTAAGTTAATTAAATTAATTATTTAACAAGACTTAAACAATGATCCACTATGTAGCCCTAGCTGTCCTGGAACTCGCTCTGTAGAACAGGCTAGTCTCAAATTCACAGAGATCCACCAGCCTCTGCCTCCTGGTGCTGGGATTAAAAGCGTGTGCCATCGTGCCAGCTACAGTGGAAAGTTTTTTGTTTGCTTGTTCTTTTGTTTTTGTTTTTTTTTTTTCTTTTTCCCCCTTTTATTTTATTTTACAATACCATTCAGTTCTACATATCAGCCACAGATTCCCTTGTTCTCCCCTTCCTGCCCCTCCCTTCCTCCAGCCATCCCCATTCCCACCTCCTTCAGGGCAAAGCCTCCCCCGAGTAAGTCCCAGATTTCAAACAGCTAACTCATGCAATGAGCACAGGACTGGTACCACTGCCTAGTTGCCTCCCAAACAGACCAATCCAATCAACTGTCTCACCTATTCAGAGGGCCTGATCCAGTTGGG